>NC_057804.1:159972395-160116834 GCF_018294505.1 Triticum aestivum | reverse complement strand
CCGCTCGCGCCGCGTGCCGCCGCCACCCGCTGCCGCCGTCGCCATCGCCGCCTCCGGCCGAAGCCGCCGCCTCGCCGCCGACCGCCGCCGCCCCGTCACCTCGCCACTGACCGCCGCCGCCCCGCCGGAGTTCGCCACCACCAGTTTTCAGCGGTTAACCACCCGGTTTTTTATAAAAACCGCGGTCATTTTTTATTTAGATCGGTTTATTTTTTTTCCCGATTTAGTCTATTTAGCGAGCTTTTGCTTGTTCGTTCGTTTTAACGGATGAGTTCACTATTTGGTCTCAGGTAACGAACGTTCATTCGTTCGTTAATCTGTTCGTCAACTTTTCTTTTTCTCGGGTTTTCCGCGATTATTTCTGATCGCGATTTTTGATCCGATTTTCGTTCTAGTATATCTTTTCGCTCGTTTATCAGAATCAGGCGATTCAAGCGCCTAGAGTTTCGTCTCGAAACCCTCTTTCCGTTTAACCAACTCAAACAAGTTTTTGCTTCTGTAAAGTTTGACTTAGGTCCAGATTAGTAAATGAAGCTTGTTTCTTTCGCCGTTTGACTTTCGTTGCTTTGTTTGATTTGATTCTTTTTACAAATCGGAGTTCTTAAGTTGAAATTTCTGGTTAAATCTCTTATTTGAGTTTTACCCGTGCATTAGATGAGTACTTATTGTATGCTTGTTTGTTTGTGATAGAGTACCCGGAGGGCGCTGCTTGCTACTTCGAATCTATAGGTTTCACGGATCATCAGCAAGGCAAGTAACACTTTGATCATACCTCTTTACTACCTAGTTTTATTGCATTAGATCAATCCTCAAACATTGCATGATTAGGATCTAATTAAATTGTGGGTTTTGGGAAGTAGATGAGGTAGTACCTATTACCAGTTTTATTAACTCTTGGGAGTTACTTCTATGTTTGCTTACTATGCCATGCTATGCTAGTAGACGTGGATTGGGTGAGTGTATCCATGACAATTGTGAGATGTTTATTAATGGTTTATTTAAGGTGGCAACTTTAATACACATCTGGGTGGATTGAGGCACCTGGGTATTCCTGCGATTGCCTGTTTTCTTTATGAACCACCACCCAGGCTCAAAGGGATCATGAGATTATTCATGCTAGAAACTTCCGTGTGCAGACACAAGCTACTATGGGCTCTAGCATAGTTGATTAAGTTGTGCAAACTCTTATAGTGGTAGACTAGCAGATGTAGGGGAAAGTAGGTGTAACTATCTACCCGATTGTAAGGTGCTAGCGCTCCTGAAAGACTATGTCTCGGTCATCCGTTTTCTCAAACACCATGTATTGCGTGAATCCCAACGGAGGAGATCGAGTCTTGTGGGGAAAAGTGCGCAAACCTCTGCAGAGTGTATAAACTAATCATGGTTAGCCGTGTCCCCGGTTATGGACATCTTGAGTCTCTAGTACTTGGATTATCATGTGAATCTCATCATGTTACTTTAATTAATATTTGTTGGGTTTTAAAGATGATGTTTAATTGGGATTGAGAGGGTGTCTACACTCTCAATGTTTAACAACCACCATGGTAGTTAAATAAAATTTATTCCTTTGTAGTAGGGAAAAATTGGCATTATGTAAAACTGTAACCATAGAGCTTTCCACCAGCCATATATGCATGTAGTATAGCATTATTCTTTCATTACTCTCTATGTGTTACATTGCCAGCATATTCCATGTGCTGACCCATTTTTCGGCTGCAACGTTCATGTTGCAGACTTTTCAAAAGATGAGTAAGGTGCCTTTAGGTCGTGTTTCTATACTCAGTGATGCCGTTGGAGTTCATGGACTCACTTATCTTCCAAGCCTTCCGCTGTTATCGTTATTAGATGGCCTTAAGCCATATTTATTGTAATAAGTTCTCTTTTGAGACATTCGTTGTAATAAGTGTGTGATTGCTACTTTGTTATAAATCCTTCAAGTACTGTGTGTGTTAGCATTACTGATCCAGGGATGACACTAAAGCACAAAGATCAGACTGTTTGAGGTATGGTCGCTACAGTTCCGGTGCATCATCTATCTATTCAACAATCCTTTTTCAACGGTGTTTTCTTTCAATAGGACCTAACCCACAGGTCTTTTCCTAGGATCTTACCAGACTCTTCTAATTATTTCGGAGTTATTCTCAAATTCTTCTCAAGTGTGACATAAGAATGGATCCCATCAGTCACATGCCTTCTTCTGATCGCTGTCAAATTCTTTTCATCTTTGGTTCAACCCTTCCTTTTTTTTCATTCCCCTGGAGTATCTCAGTAATTTCAGTGGCGTTCCTCATCGTCATTCGAAGACCGAAAAAGAGTTCCTTATGAATCTTGCATGTCCTCTCGAAGATTCATGGTTCTAGCTTCATATTATCCTCTTGAATTATTCCATTTGTCAGACATTCTTTTCTTACCCATCCGGAGTATGTCAGGAGTTGTTTTTCAATTTCTTTTCACAGGAGGCCATCATTCCAGCTATCGTTCTCTAATTATCCCGACGCATCTGGCACGTACTCTTTAATCAGCTTGTTATCACTTCGTTCTTTTCCATCTAAATCCCCTCAGGCATATTTGTTCTTCTAATTCTTCCTGGTGATTCATTCCCTTTCATCAGTCAATTTCAAATTCTTATGGTGGTTCTTTCAGATTCCTTTTCTTTGATTATCATTTTAATTCATTCGTTCTTTTCAATTCCACCAGTGGTTTATGAAGACTTTCTCAAGTTTTGTGCTATATCCCCCGTAATCCTTTTCCAATAATAGTAAGTAGTATGCAAAATCCATTGCTTGTCATCAATTTAATTTGATGAAGGTTAAGCATACAATAAATCTTATTCTTATTTCCTCCAAGTGATTAACCCCTTCCTTCGGAGTTTGTTCTTGATGAATAAATTCTAGTTCCAAGTGTTTTCATCTTTTCTTTTCCGGAGTTCGTATTTCCTCGGTCATTTCGTCGGAACCTCCATCTAAATCATCGCAAGGTTTAATCTTATCCTTTCATCCTTCATTTCTATCTCATCATCCTTTTGTCACCGGAGTTCTTTGTGGTGGTTCGTCTTGATTTAATTCATTCTTCAAGAGTTCATCAAGATTTTGTTGGAGGAGCTCAAGTATCTTTTCTTCTCGCGTCTCGTAGTGCAAATAATTCCCCATTTTCTTCTGAAGTGGAGTTTTGCATTTCTTCATTCTTCTCAGATATTCAAACATTGGTTGTGGTATAATTTCACCTCAAGTTTTGAGTTGTTTTTGATAAGTCCACAACAAGCTTATTCTTTCGTTGTTGATTTTCTTAACAACTACATTAAATCCTTCCTTCTAAGTTCTTTTCATTCCATTCTTTCAATTCTTCCGGAGGCATTATGTTGTTAATCTCATCAAGTGTCATCCCATCTTGCGAAGTTCATGGCCTATTCCTTCCATTTTCAGTCGGAGTGCTGTTGAAATTCTTTCACTCTTATTCCTTTGCTATCTCGTCCTAACCGGAGTGATTTCAGAGTCTATCTTAGTCCATGAGCTTTTGATTCTCGTCATATCCACCATTCCTCTTTTCTACCCAAGTGTTCTCAACTTTGTTCTTCTTGTCTCATGCGTTCTCATTTCACCTCTTCCTCTTTCTCTTCCGTCTCATTCCTAAGATCTCGGGACGAGATCTCTTGTTAGTGGAGGAGAGTTGTAACGCACCGAATCCGATACGCCAGGTGTCTTCCAGTCATTCGCCGTCATTGCCACATCATTTGCTTGCGTGTTGCATTTTTCCATGTCATCATCTGCATTTCATCTGCAAGTTTTTCAAAACTTGCATCCGTTCGGGTCCTCCCAGTTCTCTTCGTTGTTCGTTCGGAGTCCAGACACACTCGCACGTGCCCACGGCACCTCCGAAGTATTATTTTATAAGTGGCATAAAAATGTTCTCTAAATGGGCCGAAAGTTGGCGTGCGTTCTTGTTATAGTGTAGGTAGACCGCCTGTCAAGTTTCGTCGCATTCATATCCCGTTTGATAGCCCAACCGCTAAACATACGACCGCAGTACAGCCGATTTATTCGTCGGACGTTTCGGTCTCCAAAACTGCCATCAGGTCACACCTGTTCTCTCTCTTCTCAGCCCAAGTCCTTCTCTACACAGCCCACCTGCAGCCCACCTACACTACTCCTCCGCTCCGGACCGTCCGATGGCGATCGATGGCTCCGAAACAGCCTCAAACCCCCAACCCTAACCCCTATTTCTATAAATAGCAGCCCCCTTGCCATTTTTGTGACCCCTAACCTCCCTCCTTGATTTCCGTGTCGTCCCAATCATCAGCCGCCGCCACCTCCCACATTCTCCTCCGATTCCGGCGCCCTCCACCTCCACCGCGACACTTGGCGCGCCACGATTGGCCCAGCCGTCGCCCCTGGCCACTCCAGGCGCGCCACCTGTCCCGCGCCTCCCTCTCCAGCGCCCCATCCGCGGCGGCAGGCCCCACCAGAGTCCCAACGAAGGCCCTCCCTAGGCCGGATCTGGGCCTGAGTCGCCCCGTCGCCTAGAGCCCCGGGCCTCCCCGAGCTCCCAGTGACCGCCGCCCGCGGCTTCGTCTCTGGGTTGCCGCTCCGCATCGCGCCTCGCCGCCGCCGACAGTGATCCTCGCTGCCGCCCCGCCAGGCCAGTGCCCCTCCGCCTGCGCTCCTTCTCCTTGCTCCGGCCTCATCTCTCTCCCTCATTTCGCGCTCTCTCTCATGTCCACGGGAACCACCACCACGCCATGGAGCTTCGTCGCCACCGACGTCAAGCTCGCCGCCCCACCTCCTTTCTGTCATAGGAAATGGGAGGATCCGGAGGATCCCGTCCAGATCCGCGGCTCCCGTCGGTCCCGACTCAGCGCGCCGCCCCACTCAACCGGATTTCTTCGCGCCACCGGCCTCCCCTGCCTCCGCGTGAGCGCGAGGACGACGCCCTTGCTGCCGGCCACGTGGGCCCGTGGCCCAGCCCAGCTCCCTCTGCCTCCCAGCCGGCCTGCTTCCTTCCTGGGCTTGGCCCAATGTGAGCACCACCGCAAACCCTCGCCCCATGTGCATGTTATCTATCTAGCGCCCCTTGTTTTTTTTCTGAAAATTTGGCCAAGTCCCCACATTTTCAATATTATGAGTGGTTGTTTGGATGGTGATAACTTGGTGCATATAGCTCCGTTTTGTGTGCATAATATGTCAAAATGTCCATCTCAGAGTGCTCTTCACGATAGTCTAGTTTACATTCATGTTAATATTCACCTTGATGCCTAAATCTTCACTGCAAAACTGCTAAGTAATATAAGCTGCTAGAATCTGCTGATTGTTAACATCATTTGTGCCTCTTGTGAGTGCCACAACTTTGTCCCTGTTGATGGTATGATGATGATCTTGATATGCGCATGTTATGCTTCTCATGCTCTACATGTTAGTGTGCTTTGCATTCATGTTATGGTGCATCTTGATTTCTTAATCCCTGTAGCAAAAGTGCAAGTTGCTGTTAACTAATGAAAACTGTTGTAACTTGCTGATTTGTCATTTTTGTTGCATTTTGTGTGTGCATATTATGAGCATGATGTCTACATGTTTTCGGAGCATATTTATGACATATTTACAGGGGAGGGATCCATGTATTTTTATATGCCCTGTAGTGGGTGCATCAAGATTGTGAAGTGGGCTACTTCCTGTTAAGTTTCTATCAAGTCTCTTTCTGTCATATCATGTTGCCATGTTTGCTTGATGCTACCAATTAATCCATGCATAATCTGGAGATGCTTAGTTTAGATGTTTTGTTATATATGTTATGTTCTACCATGAAATGTCCTTTGATGCCCTATATATATCCTGTAGAATATGTTTGCATTTCCATGAACATGCTTATATAATGTTCCAGATTCCTGTTAACTTCATGATTCTATGTTGTGAGCTTGATAGTAATTATTCTATGCCTCTTCTGGAGATGCTACAATTACATGTTTTTAATTATTCTATTAGTACTTTATTCACATGCCATGTTTGGTAATTTTGGATATCGTATGTCTCTGTTCCATGCTTGCAAACATGCCATCATAATGTTTCTGTTTTACACTTGCTGAAACTGTTTCAACATTCAATCTTCTCATGTTGGTTCCCACTAATCCTTGAGCCATATTTATATGATGCCATGATGTTATTTTCTCTTTGTTATGTCTACTTTGATACAATGCCCTTGGTTGCTATGTTTACTTGATGTTGCTTCTCTCTTTATTGCCCTCAAATTGACATCATATTAACTCTCCTCATGCATATGCTGCTGTGTTATAAAGTTGCATTTTGCATTGATCATATTGATTTAATATTGATGCCTACGAACCTTAACCTTAATTATATTTGAAGTATGTTATCTTTACATGAATTGTATGTCAAGTTTATGCTCATATGTTTCATGTAGCATGTTGTTTTGATGGTGGCCAAGTGCCTACTTGCTGTTTTGGCCAGATTGTTGTTATATCTTGTTTAGAGTGTATGTGTTGCACCGTTGCTCCGTTTTGAGCATGCTCTACATGAAACTTGCTTGATTTTGCATGTATTTTCATTTTTTCATGTTGCGTCCATGTTTTTAGAGTGTTTGGTTGATGTTTGAATGCCTTTTACATCAATGCCATGTTTAACTTATTTTGCTCATATCTTCTAGGTCGTAGCTCCGAACTAAATGAACTTTATATGTAACTTGACTATAATTTCATGTAGATCATCTTGGTGCATCTTAATTTGCTGTCTAACAACTTGAACATAAGGTTTATTCAGATCTGGACCAATTCAAAATTTGCATATGAGGACTTACCGGATTTGTTATATGTTGTTTCCGGCCTCATTTAAACTTGCTTTGATGTGTTGCGCTTGTATGCATCATCTCTTGCCATGAGTAGCATCATATAGCCTTTGTCATGCATCATGCTTGGTTGTGCATCATGTCATGTTTATGTGTTGTGTGTTTACCTTGTTGTTTGCTTCTTTCCGGTTGTGCTTCTTCTCAATAGTTCCTGTTTTGTTGCGATCATGAGGATTCGGTCGTCTATGCTTGGTTTGTCTTCATCCGTTCATCTTCTTCATGGACTCGTTCTTCTTCCTAGCGGGATTTCAGGCAAGATGACCATCACCCTAGATCTCACTAATATCATTGCTATGCTAGTTGCTTCGTTCTATCGCTATGTTGTGCTACCTATCACTTGTTTATCAAGCCTCCCAAATTGCCTAGTCAACATCTAACCTTTTCACCCTTCCTAGCAAACCGTTGCTTGACTATGTTACCGCTTTGCTCAGCCCCTCTTATAGCGTTGTTAGTTGCAGGTGAAGTTGAAGATTGCTCCATGTTGGAACCGGATTATGTTGGGATATCACAATATCTCTTATTTAATTAATGCATCTATATACTGGTAAAGGGTGGAAGGCTCAGCCTTATGCCTGGTGTTTTGTTCCACTCTTTCTGCCTTAGTTTCCGTCATACCGGTGTTATGTTCCTTGATTTTGCGTTCCTTACGCGGCCGGGTGTATGGGAACCCCTTGACAGTTCGCTTTGAATAAAACTCCTCCAGCAAGGCCCAACTTTGGTTTTGCATTTGCCTAAAAACCTATAACCTTTCCCCTGAGAGTAATTAACCCGAGGGTCATCTTTTTTCAAACCCCCCCCCCCGGGCCAGTGCTTCCCTAAGTGTTGGTCCAAACTGAGCAGCCTGCGGGGCCACCTCGGGGAAACTTGAGGGTTGGTTTTACTCGTAGCTTGTCTCATCCAGTGTGCCCCTGAGAAGGGGATATGTGCAGCTCCTATCGGGATTTGTTGGCACATTCGGTCGGTCTTGCTGGTCTTGTTTTACCATTGCTGAAATGTCTTGTAACCGGGATTCCGAGACTAATCGGGTCTTCCCGGGAGAAGGAATATCCTTCATTGGTCGTGAGAGCTTATTATGGGCTAAGTTGGGAGACTCCTGCAGGGTTTAAACTTTCGAAATCCGTCCCCGCAGTTATGTGGCAGATGGGAATTTGTTAATATCCGGTTGTGGAGAACTTGACACTTGACTTAATTAAAACGCATCAACCGTGTGTGTAGCCGTGATGGGCTCTTTTCGGCGGAGTCCAGGAAGTGAACATAGTTTGGGTTATGTATGACCGTAATTAGTTTCAGGATCACTTCTTGATTACTTCTAGCTTCTCGACCATTGCATTGCTTCTCTTCTCGCTCTAATTTGGGTATGTTAGCCACCATATATGCTTAGTCGCAGCTGCAACCTCACAACTTATCCTTTCCATACCCATTAAGCTTTGCTAGTCTTGATGCCCATGGTAATGGGATTGCTGAGTCCTCGTGGATCACAGATTACTACAACAACAGTTGTAGGTACAGGTTATGCGATGATCATGACGCGAGAGCGATGTTACTTGTTTCGGAGTTCTTCTTCTGCTTCTTCTTCGATCAGGGGATAGGTTCCAGGTCGGCAGCCTGGGCT
The DNA here is from genome assembly GCF_018294505.1 of Triticum aestivum. Taxonomy (NCBI): domain Eukaryota; kingdom Viridiplantae; phylum Streptophyta; class Magnoliopsida; order Poales; family Poaceae; genus Triticum; species Triticum aestivum. The sequence continues at coordinate 160,108,373 of NC_057804.1, read as the reverse complement.
AGCAGGGTGGATGTCGTTTGAGTTTTTGTTTGTGTATCATCCGTAGTCGGATGTTGCTCTTATGTATGATATTGTTGTATTTATGTGGCTTTGTATGCCTCTTGTATGTATCCCCAACTATTATGTAATGGTACGATGTAATGAGATCCACCTTGCAAAAGCGTCTCCAATATGCGCTTCCATAATTAGTGGGAACTTCGAGTTCCTTTAGGATAGGGTCGCATATTGGGCGTGACAAGTTGTTATCAGAGCCTCGACCGACCATAGGAGCCCCCTTGACTGTTCGTAGTTTTGCCGTTGTCGAGTCTAGAAGAAAACTTTTTTCTGAGTCTAGTTATATCGGAGAGTAGGAATTCTTTTTACTCCTCATCCCCTTCGTCACTCTGGTGAGGAATCTTGATGTAGGTGTTTTGAATTACTCCTCTTCCCCTTCAAACTTTCTTTAGGATCACGCAGTTGGTTTTTTGATCATTGGTTCTCAGCTCTTTTGATCCGGTGCATTTTGTCATCAAGTCGATTCGACCTCCTTGTTTTCGCAAGATCAATCCTCAGTTGCTTTCTTTTCCAACCCGCCCACCCTCTTACTCATGCGAAGGCTTTGCATTCTTTGAACCGGAGTCGATCCATCCTACTCGTGCGAAGCCTTTGCATTCTTTCAACCGGTGTTTTATCTTCAAGCTATTCGTCGGTTCTCTGTTTGAAGTTGCCTTTGTTTTTCCCGCCCGCCCACCCTCTTCTTCATGGAGCCTGAGTCTCTCTCGAGCATCAATTTCATTCGTGCGAAGCCTATTCAGTCTTCCCTCAATTATTTCAACCGGTGAATTCTCGTCTCGTTTGACATTCTTCATCTCCTTCTCTTCTTTGGTAGACTCAATTCAAGTTTTTCGGGTTGATCATATTGTTTTCCTTGGATCAAATGTTTCCTCTTGCTCGTTCGCCTCTCACCACTTTATCCTTCTGGAGTGCTCAAGACATCTCAGGAGATTCATTTGCGTTCGAATTAATTCGAGGTTGTGACCTCATTCAAATATTTCAATCGTTTTGTTGCATCATCTATCTATTCAACAATCCTTTTTCAACGGTGTTTTCTTTCAGTAGGCCCTAACCCACAGGTCTTTTCCCAGGATCTTACCAGACTCTTCTAATTATTTCGGAGTTATTCTCAAATTCTTCTCAAGTGTGACATAAGAATGGATCCCATCAGTCACATGCCTTCTTCTGATCGCTGTCAAATTCTTTTCATCTTTGGTTCAACCCTTCCTTTTTTTCATTCCCTCGGAGTATCTCAGTAATTCCGGTGGCGTTCCTCGTCGTCATTTGAAGACCGAAGAAGAGTTCCTTCTTAATGTTGCCCGTCCTCTCGAAGATTCATGGTTCTAGGAGGCATGCAAGTGCATATTGATTCATGGTTCCAAAAGTGACTTGAAATTCATGAAACTGAGCATGGTCTCGTGATATGGCACAAATTTGTTGTCGTAATTTTTTTGTTCAATTTGAGACAAGCTGCTTATGAAAAGTTGCACAAACGAAGAGCCAAGGTAATTTGGAACAGAGACCTGTCACGTTAACATGAACGCTTTCACTATTCAACCCATGGGCGTTTACATGCCGCCACGTGTCCAGCTTCTCATTGGTAGGTGTCATTCAAGCAACCATGTGAGTCGATGGGAGGCGTGCGAGCAGACCGCTATGCCGGCTGACAGGGAGGCGTGCGAGCAGGCCGCTGCGCATGCTCACCAGGAGGCGAGCCCTTTGACCAGGCTCTGACGCCCAACTTCCTCCCAACTTCCCCAACTTTTAATGGCACCGGCGCCGCAGTTTAAAATCACCCCAACACTACCCCGTATCGCTACAATCTTCTCTCTTCCACTTTGATTATCCTGTCGTCTACCTCGAACTAGCCAAACCTAACCGTACTCGATGCAACATCACGATGGTCTACCCTTAGTCTTCCAGTTTCTTGAGGAAGACACCCAGCCGGAGTCTCAAGAACATAAGGCGTTTTGGGACGATCTTGAACTGGCCTTGTGGGAAGATGCCGCACCTGCCCCCGCTCCCTTTCAGGCTCCCGTAGCCCCGATTGCGCTAGCGCCCATCCCCGTGGCTGGGAGCCACACATTGTCGCTGATCTTGATTCCACGGGGTTCCCCGAGGTCCCCGCCAAATTTCATGCACCCGTGCGCCTGCCAGCGCAAGCGCCTGCACGTGCACTGATGCGCGCGCCCATACCAGTGTTCGTGCACCTGCCAGCGCATGGGCCTGTGTTACGTCTTGAGCTTGCGTTGGTTTTACTTGAGGAGGAAAGCTTGATGTAGCAAAGTAGCGTAAGTATTTCCCTCAGTTTTTTAGAACCAAAGTATCAATCCAGTAGGATGCTCCTTAGAAGTCCCTAATACGTCCATTTTGCTCATGCTTTTAGGTCAATATTTATTGCATTATGGGCTGTTATTTCATGTTATGTCACAATACTTATGGCTATTCTCTCTTATTTTACAAGGTTTACATGAAGAGGGAGAATGTCGGCAGCTGGAATTCTGGGCTGGAAAAGGAGCAAATATTGAAGGCCTATTCTGCGTAACTCCAAAAGTCCTGAAACTCCACGGAATATCTTAAAATAAATAAAGAAAAATCGTCGCCAAAGATGAAGGCCAGGGGGACCACACCCTGCTCACGAGGGTGGGGAGCGCGCCCTCCCCCCCCCCCCTGGGCGGGCCGCCCTACATCGTGGGCCCCCTGGTGGCTCTCCAACGCCCATCTTCTCCTATATGAAGTCTTTCAATGAGAAAAAAACAGAAGGCAAGCTTTCGGGACGAGACTCCGCCGCCAAAGGCGGAACCTTGGCGGAACCAATCTAGAGCTCCGGCAGAGCTGTTCTGCCGGGGATACTTCCCTCTAGGAGGGGGAAATCATCACCATCGTCATCACCAACGCTCCTCACATCGGGAGAGGGCAATCTCCATCAACATCTTCACTAGCACCATCTCATCTCCAAACCCTAGTTCATCTCTTGTATCCAATTCTTGTCTCCAAGTCCTGGATTGGTGCTAGTAGGTTGCTAGTAGTGTTGATTACTCCTTGTAGTTGATGCTAGTTGGTTTATTTGGTGGAAGATCATATGTTCAGATCCTTTATGCACATTATTGCCCCTTTGATTATGAACATGAATATTCTTTGTGAGTAGTTATGTTTGTTCCTGAGGACAAGGGAGAAGTCTTGCTATTAGTAGTCATGTGAATTTTGTATTCGTTCGATATTTTGATAACATATATGTTGTCTAACCTCTAGTGGTGTTATGTGAACGTCGACTACATCACACTTCACCATTATCTGGGCCTAGAGGAAGGCATTGGGAAGTAATAAGTAGATGATGGGTTGCTAGAGTGACAGAAGCTTAAACCCTAGTTTATGCGTTGCTTCGTAAGGGGCTGATTTGGATCCATATGTTTCATGCTATGGTTAGGTTTACCTTAATACTTTTGTTGTAGTTGCGGATGCTTGCAATAGAGGTTAATCATAAGTGGGATGCTTGTCCAAGTAAGGGCAGTACCCAAGCACTGGTCCACGCACATATCAAATTATCAAAATACCGAACGCGAATCATATGAGCGTGATGAAAACTAGCTTGACGATATTCCCATGTGTCCTCGGGAGCGCTTTTCCTATTATAAGAGTTTGTCCAGGCTTGTCCTTTGCTACAAAAAGGATTGGGCCACCTTGCTGCACTTTATTTACTTTTGTTACTTGTTTCTCATTACAATTTATCCTATCACAAAACTATCTGTTACCACTTATTTCAGTACTTGCAGAGAATACCTTGCTGAAAACCGCTTATCATTTCCTTCTCCTCCTCGTTGGGTTCGACACTCTTACTTATCGAAAGGACTATGATAGATCCTCTATACTTGTGGGTCATCAAGACTCTTTTCTGGCGCCGTTGCCGGGGAGTGAAGCGCCTTTGGTAGGTGGAATTTGGTAAGGAAAAATTTATTTAGTGTGCTGAAATTTTCTGTCACTTGTTACTATGGAAAGTAATTGTCTGAGGGGCGTGTTCGGGGTATATTCACCCCGTCCAGTAGAGAAAAGAGTTGCTCCTCAACCTACTAAACCTACTGAACCTATTGAAAATGAAGATCATTTTCAGATTCCTTTGGGTATGATGGAAAAACTGCTAGCTAAAACTTTTACAAGAGATGGAACAAAACATCCTGATGAACATCTACGCTATGTGGATAATGTTTGCGGACTATTTAAGCTTGCAGGTATACCCGATGATGTTGTTAAGAAGATGGCTTTCCCTTTATCTTTGAAGGGAGACGTATTGACATGGTATAGGCTATGTGATGATATGAGTCATGGAACTATAAAAGATTGAAATTGGAATTTCATCAAAAGTATTACCCTATGCATCTTGTTCATCGTGATCGCAATTATATATATAATTTTTCGCCTCGCAAAGGAGAAAGCATCGCTCAAGCTTGGGGGAGGCTTAAATCAATGTTATATTCAAGCCCCAATCATGAGCTCTCAAGAGAAATAATTATGCAAAGTTTTCATGCTCGGCTTTCTGATAACAATCGCACCATGCTCGATACTTCTTGTGTTGGTTCTTTTATGATGAAGACTATTGAATTTAGATGGAAATTATTGGATAGAATTAAACGCAACTCTGAAGATTGGGACCTCGACGAAGGTAAGGAGTCAAGTATGACACCTAAGTTTGATTGTGTTAAATCTTTTATGGATACCGATATTTTCCGTAAGTTTAGCACTAAATATGGAATTGATTCTGAGATAGTAGCTTCTTTCTGTGAATCTTTTGCTACTTATGTTGGTCTCCCCAAGGAGAAGTGATTTAAATATCATCCTCCCATAGAAGTAAAAGTAGCTGCACCTATTAAAGTTGAAGAAAAGACTGTCACTTATAATGATCCTATTGTTCCCACTTCTTATGTTGAGAAATGACCTTTCCCTGTTAGAATGAAGGATCATGCTAAAGCTTCAACTGTTGTTCGTAAAAGCAATACTAGAACTTATACACCTCCTGAGCAAGTCAAAGTAGAACCTAATATTGCTATTGTTAAAGATCTCTTGTCTGATAATATTGATGGGCATGTTATTCAATTCTGTGGTGATACTGCTAGAATTGCTAAACCTTGTGCTAGAGATAAACATAGACTTGTGGTAGGCGTGCCTGTTATTTCTGTTAAAATAGGAGATCATTGTTATCATGGCTTATGTGATATGGGTGCCAGTGCTAGTGTGATACCCATTGACTTATACAAAGAAATTATGCATGATATTGCACTTGCTGAGGTAGAAGATATTGATGTTACAATTAAACTTGCCAATAGAGATACTATATCTCCAATAGGAATTGTTAGAGATGTTGAAGTCTTGTGTGGAAAAACCAAATATCCCACTGATTTTCTTGTTCTTGGTTCTCCACAAGATAGCTTTTGTCCCATTATATTTGGTAGACCCTCCTTGAATACTGTTAATGCTAAGATAGACTACGAAAAGAATGTTGATACTATTGGCTTGGATGATATGGTTCATGAGTTTAATTTCTCTAAATTTAGTAAACAACATCGCGAGGAAGAATTGCCTAGTAAGGATGAAATTATTGGTCTTGCTTCTATTGTCGTACCTCCTAGTGATTCTTTAGAACACTATTTGCTAGACCATGAAAATGATATGTTCATGAATGAAAGAAGGGAAATAGATGAAGTATTCTTTAAACAGGAACCTATTCTGCAACACAATTTGCCTGTTGAAATCCTAGGGGATCCTCCTCCACCCAAGGGTGATCCCGTGTTTGAGCTTAAACCGTTGCCTGATAATCTTAAATATGCTTATCTTGATGAAAAGAAAATATATCCTGTCATTATTAGTGCTAACCTTTCAGAGCATGAAGAAGAAAGATTATTGAAAACTATGAAAAAGCACCGTGCTGCTATTGGATATACTCTGGATGATCTTAAGGGCATCAGTCCCACTCTATGTCAACATAAAATAAATTTGGAAGGGGTAAGAAAAGAAATACTCAAGCTTCTAGAGGTAGGTATAATTTATCCCGTTGCTGATAGTCAGTGGGTAAGTCATGTCCATTGTGTCCCTAAGAAGGGAGGTATTACTGTTGTCCCTAATGATAAAGATGAATTGATTCCGCAAAGAATTATCACAGGTTATAGGATGGTAATTGATTTCCGCAAATTAAATAAAGCTACTAAGAAAGATCATTACCCCTTACCTTTTATTGATCAAATGCTAGAAAGATTATGCAAACATACACATTATTGCTTTCTAGATGGTTATTCTGGTTTTTCTCAAATACCTGTGTCGGCTAAAGATCAATCTAAGGCTACTATTACATGCCCTTTTGGTACTTTTGCTTATAGGCGTATGCCTTTTGGTTTATGTAATGCACCTGCTACCTTTCAAAGATGCATGATGGCTATATTCTCTGACTTTTGCAAAAAGATTTGTGAGGTCTGCATGGATGAATTTTCCGTCTATGGTTCCTCTTTTGATGATTGTTTGAGTAATCTTGCTCGAATTTTGCAGAGATGTGAAGAAACTAATCTTGTCTTGAATTGGGAAAAGTGCCACTTTATGGTTAATGAAGGTATTGTCTTGGGGCACAAAGTTTCTGAAAGAGGTATTGAAGTTGATAAAGCCAAGGTTGATGCTATTGAAAAGATGCCATGTCCCAAGGACATCAAAGGTATAAGAAGTTTCCTTGGTCACGCCGGATTTTATAGGAGGTTCATTAAGGACTTCTCAAAAATATCTTGACCTCTGACTAATTAATTACAAAAAGGTATACCATTTGTCTTTGATGATGATTGCGTAGAAGCATTTGAAATACTTAAGAAAGCATTAGTCTCTGCACCTGTTGTTCAGCCACCTAATTGGAATTTACCTTTTGAAATTATGTGTGATGCTAGTGATTATGCTGTAGGTGTTGTTCTAGGGCAAAGAGTTGATAAGAAATTAAATGTTATCCATTATGCTAGTAATACTCTAGACAATGCTCAAAGAAATTATGCTACTACCGAAAAGGAACTTTTAGTAGTTGTATTTGCTTGTGATAAATTCAGACCCTATATTGTTGATTCTAAAGTAACTATTCACACAGATCATGCTGCTATTAAATATCTTATGGAAAAGAAAGATGCAAAACCTAGACTCATCAGATGGGTTCTCTTGCTGCAAGAATTTGATTTGCATATTGTTGATAGAAAAGGAGCTGAGAACCCTGTTGCAGACAACTTATCTAGGTTAGAGAATGTTCTTGATGACCCACTACCTATTGATGATAGCTTTCCTGATGAACAATTAAATGTCATAAGCACTTCTCGTAGCACTCCATGGTATGCTGATTATGCTAATTATATTGTTGCTAAATTTATACCACCTAGCTTCACATACCAGCAAAAGAAAAAGTTTTTCTATGACTTGTGACATTACTTTTGGGATGACCCACATCTTTATAAAGAAGGAGTAGATGGTGTTATTAGACATTGTGTACCTGAGCATGAACAGGAATAGATCCTACGCAAGTGTCACTCTAAAGCTTATGGAGGACACCATGCTGGAGATAGAACTACACATAAGGTATTGCAATTCGATTTTTATTGGCCTACTCTCTTCAAGGATGCCCGTAAGTTTGTTTTGTCTTGCGATGAATGTCAAAGAATTGGTAATATTAGTAGACGTCAAGAAATGCCTATGAATTATTCACTTGTTATTGAACCATTTGATGTTTGGGGCTTTGATTATATGGGACCTTTTCCTGCCTCTAATGGATATACACATATTTTAGTTGCTGTTGATTATGTTACTAAGTGGATAGAAGCTATCCCAACTAGTAGTACTGATCATAACACCTCTATTAAAATGCTTAAGGAAGTTATTTTTCCGAGGTTTGGAGTCCCTAGATACTTAATGACTGATGGTGGTTCACACTTTATTCATGGTGCTTTCCGTAAGATGCTTGCTAAAGACGACGTTAATCTTAGAATTGCATCTCCATATCACCCGCAGTATAGTGGTCAGGTAGAATTGAGCAATAGAGAGCTCAAATTAATTTTGCAAAAGACTGTTAATAGGTCTAGGAAGAATTGGTCCAAGAAACTGAATGATTCGTTGTGGGCCTATAGAACTGCATACAAAAATCCTATGGGTATGTCTCCGTATAAAATGGTTTATGGAAAAGCTTGTCACTTACCTCTCAAACTAGAACATAAGGCATATTGGGCTATTAAAGAGCTCAACTATGATTTCAAACTTGCCGGTGATAAGAGGTTATTTGATATTAGCTCACTTGATGAATGGAGAACCCAAGCTTACGAAAATGACAAGTTGTTTAAAGAAAAGGTTAAAAGATGGCATGACAAAAGGATACAAAAACGTGATTTTAATGTTGGTGATTATGTATTGCTATACAACTCTCGTTTAAGATTTTTTGCAGGAAAACTTCTCTCCAAATGGGAAGGCCCCTATGTTATCGAGGAGGTCTATAGTTCCGGTGCCAGAAAAATCAACAACTTCGCAGGCACAAATCCGAAGGTGGTAAACGGTCAAAGGATCAAACACTATATATCAGGTAATCCTATAAATGTTGAAACTAATATCATTGAAACCGTAACCCCAGAGGAATACATAAAGGGCACTTTCCAGAACGTTCCAGACTCCGAAAAGGAATATGTATGTGTACGGTAAGTAAACCGATTAAAAAAAAAATTTTAAGGCAATATTTCTCCGTTTTGGAATATTTAGAAAAATAGAAAAATAAGTAGCAGGCCGGGGAGGACACGAGGCCTCCACGAGGGTGGAGGGCGCGCCCCCCTGCCTCGTGAGCACCTCCTGTGCCCTCCGGACTCCGTTTCCTTGCATGATACATATTTTGGTCGGTAAAAAATCATTATATATACTCCCGAAGGTTTTGACTCTCGTATCATGCAAATATCCTCTGTTTTCATTTCAAGTTGTTGCTGCTGCAGATTAGAGCAAGATGTCCTCTCAAGAGTCAGTCAGGGAGAGCCGGTATCCAACCTGGCACCGGAACCAAGGGCAAACAGCGACGCTGACCACTTTGGGCCAGCAACGGAGGAAGAGATGGAGGCTGACCTGATGAGGGTACATGCCATGGAAGATCAAGAAGTCACCTCTCGCCTCCGAGCTGGGTTCACTATGGGGGAACTGCAGAGCTCAGCTATTCCAAACTCGGTTATCCCTTCCAATGTTAAATTTCTTTCCTATGAAAATATGAGGAGTGTCTCTTGTTCTCCCGCAGCTATGCAACACACTTGGGTGCAAGGAGCTTTAGCCGTTACATGAAAGCTTCGCAAGGAAATAATGGACCTCAAGCAGCAAGTCAATAAGCTCGAGCGAGGAGAACCGTATTCTGAGGGGAATCATCACCAAGAATATGACGCCAGCAACAAAGAATGAGAAATAATCACATGGGTATGGGAACTCCCCTTGGCAACTGCCAAGCTTGGGGGAGGTGCCCTGGTATCGTATCACCATCACAACTCCTATCTTTACCGTTTTTCTTAGTTCGATCCTATCAGTAGTATCTTGATTTAGTAGAATAAAGTCATGGCATGCTCTAGATTTGAGTTTGCTTTATGATCCTTCTTTGTAATCGAGTCCGTGAGCTATATAATAAAGATTAGTGTTTAGTCAAGGGCTTGATTATTTTGCCATGATCTTGGGTGATTAGAAGAAAAAGAATAAAAAGAATAAAAGAGTTCATATTGATCTTAGTGAAAGTAATGACTTCACATAGAAAGAGTATGATGATTAAAAGTTGTTGGGAGTTGGCAAATATAGCTTTGATTATCGTTGCAATTAATAGGAAGTAATAAGGAAAGAGAGGTTTCACATATAGATATATTATCATTGACATCTTTTATGATTGGGAGCACTCATTAAAATATGACATGCTAAAGAGTTGATGTTGGACAAGGAAGACAACATAATGAGTTATGTTTTCTTACATCTGAGATAAAGTATGTTGTCATGGATCCTCTACCGTGTTGAGCTTGCCTTTCCCCCTCATGCTAGCCAAATTCTTAGCACCAAGTAGAAATACTACTTGTGCTTCCAAATACCCTTAAACCAGTTTTGCCATGAGAGTCCACCATATCTACCTATGGATTGAGTAAGATCCTTCAAGTAAGTTGTCATCGGTGCAAGCAATAAAAATTGCTCTCTAAATATGCATGACTTATTAGTGCGGAGAAAATAAACTTTGTACGAACTTGTTGTGGACGCAATAAAAGCGACGGACTGCATAATAAAGGTTCACATACAAGGGGCAATATAAAGTGACGTTCTTTTGCATTAAGATTTTGTGCATCAACCCTAAACGCGCATGACAACCTCTGCTTCCCTCTGCGAAGGGCATATCTTTTATTATTATCCTCTACCTTATGCAAGAGTCACGGTGATCTTCACCTTTCCTTTTTCATTTTATCCTTTGGCAAGCTCAGCATGTTGGAAAGAACATGATATATATATATATATATATATATCTAATTGGATGTGGGGGAGCATGAATTATTATTGTTGACATTACCCTTGAGGTAAAAGGTTGTGGGGCAAAACTATAAGCCCCTATCTTTCTCTGTGTCCGATTAAAACTCCGTAACCACAAGTATTGCGTGAGTGTTAGCAATTATGAAGGACTAAGTGATAGTTGAGTATGTGGACTTGCTCTTAAGCTCTGACATAGACTCTTTCCGATGTTACGATAAATTGCAATTGCTTCAATGACTGAGGGTATAAATTGTTGCTGCTCAATAAGGTTTCTGATTCATACTTTGGCTTTGTGAAAAGATCATCACTTGAACATGAGTAATCATATGACAAAATCTATATATGTTGCTGTTATGAAATAATCATGATGCCTTCATGTCCGTATTTTATTTTTATCGACGCCTCTACCTCTAAACATGAGGACATATTTATTGTTATCGGCTTTTCGCTTGAGGACAAGCGAGGTCTAAGCTTGGGGGAGTTGATACGTCCATTTTGCATCATGCTTTTATGTCAATATTTATTGCATTATGGGCTGTTATTTCACGTTATGTCACAATACTTATGGCTATTCTCTCTTATTTTACAAGGTTTACATGAAGAGGGAGAATGCCGGCAGCTGGAATTCTGGGCTGGAAAAGGAGCAAATATTGAAGGCTATTCTGCGCAACTCCAAAAGTCCTGAAACTTCACGGAATACCTTAAAATAAATAAAGAAAAATCATCGCCAAAGATGAAGGCCAGGGGGCCCACACCCTGCTCACGAGGGTGGGGGCGCGCCCCCCCTGGGCGCGCCCCCTACCTCGTGGGCCCCCTGGTGGCTCTCTGACGTCCATCTTCTCCTATATGAAGTCTTTCGATGAGAAAAAAATAGAAGGCAACCTTTCGGGACGAGACTCCACCGCCACGAGGCGGAACCTTGGCGGAACCAATCTAGGGCTCCGGCAGAGCTGTTCTGCCGGGGACACTTCCCTCCGGGAGGGGGAAATCATCACCATTGTCATCACCAACGCTCCTCTCATCGGGAGAGGGCAATCTCCATCAACATCTTCACCAGCACCATCTCATCTCCAAACCCTAGTTCATCTCTTGTATCCAATTCTTGTCTCCAAGTCCGGGATTGGTGCTAGTAGGTTGCTAGTAGTGTTGATTACTCCTTGTAGTTGATGCTAGTTGGTTTATTTGGTGGAAGATCATATGTTCAGATCCTTTATGCACATTATTACCCCTCTGATTATGAACATGAATATGCTTTGTGAGTAGTTACGTTTGTTCCTGAGGACAAGGGAGAAGTCTTGCTATTAGTAGTCATGTGAATTTGGTATTCGTTCGATATTTTGATAAGATGTATGTTGTCTAACCTCTAGTGGTGTTATGTGAACGTCGACTACATAACACTTCACCATTATTTGGGCCTAGAGGAAGGCATTGGGAAGTAATAAGTAGATGATGGGTTGCTAGAGTGACAGAAGCTTAAACCCTAGTTTATGCGTTGCTTCGTAAGGGGCTGATTTGGATCCATATGTTTCATGCTATGGTTAGGTTTACCTTAATACTTTTGTTGTAGTTGCGGATGCTTGCAATAGAGGTTAATCATAAGTGGGATGCTTGTTCAAGTAAGGACAGTACCCAAGCACCGGTCCACCCACATATCAAATTATCAAAGTACCGAACGCGAATCATATGAGCGTGATGAAAACTAGCTTGACGATATTCCCATGTGTCCTCGGGAGCGCTTTTCCTATTATAAGAGTTTGTCCAGACTTGTCCTTTGCTACAAAAAGGATTGGGCCACCTTGCTGCACTTTATTTACTTTTGTTACTTGTTGCTCGTTACAATTTATCCTATCACAAAACTATCTGTTACCACTTATTTCAGTACTTGCAGAGAATACCGTGCTGAAAACCGCTTATCATTTCCTTCTTCTCCTCGTTGGGTTCTACACTCTTACTTATCGAAAGGACTACGATAGATCCCCTATACTTGTGGGTCATCAGTCCCACGCAGCTACACAAACAAACAAGAACATCGCAACCAACGCAATAAAGGGGTTGTCGATCCCCTCACGGCCACTTGCGAAAGTGAGATCTGATAGAGATAATATGATAAGATAAATAATTTTGGTATTTTTATGATATAGATTGGAAAGTAAAAGATGCAAATAAAAGTATATTGAAAACTTATATGATAACAGATAGGCCCGGGGTCCATAGGTTTCACTAGTGGCTTCTCTCAAGATAGCATAAGTATTACGGTGGGTGAACAAATTATTGTCGAGCAATTGATAGAAAACTACGTAGTTATGAGATTATCTAGGCATGATCATGTATATAGGCATCACGTCCGTGACAAGTAGACCGACACCTCCCTACATCTACTACTAATACTTCACACATCGACCGACTCCTGCCTGCATCTAGAGTATTAAGTTCATGAAGAATAGAGTAACGCATTAAGAAAGATGACATGATGTAGAGGGATAAACTCATGCAATATGATATGAACCCCATCTTTTTATCCTTGATGGCAACAATACAATATGTGCCTTGCGCCCTGCTGTCACTGGGAAAGGACACCACAAGATTGAACCCAAAGCTAAGCACTTCTCCCATTTCAAGAAAGATAAATCTAGTAGGCCAAACCAAACTGATAATTCGAAGAGACTTGCAAAGATAACTTAATCGCACATAAAAGAATTCAGAGAAGATTCAAATATTTCTCATAGATAAACTTGATCATAAACCCACAATTCATCGGATCTCGACAAACACACCGCAAAAAGAGTTACATCGAATAGATATCCAAGAAGATCGAGGAGAACTTTGTATTGAGATTCATAGAAAGAGAAGAAGCCATCTAGCTAATAACTATGGACACGAAAGTCTGTGGTAAACTACTCCCAACTCATTGGAGTGTCCTTGGAGATGATGTAGAGGCCCTCCATGGTCGATTCCCCCTCCGGTGGAGCGCCGGCGAAGGCTCCAAGATGGGATCTCACGGATACAGAAGGTTGCGGCAGTGGAAATAGTTTTTCGTGGTGCTCCTGGATGTTTTCGGGGTACGTGGGTATATATAGGAGGAAGAAGTAGGTCGGTGGATGCTCGAGGGGCCCACGAGGGTGGGGGGCGGCCAAGCACCCTCGTGGCCGCCTCGATTGTTGCTTGACTTCCACTCCAAGTCCGGTGGATTGCATTTGTTCCAAAAAGATCGCTCCCAAAGGTTTCATCCCGTTTGGACTCCGTTTGATGTTCCTTTTCTTCGAAACACTGAAATAGGCAAAAAAATAGCAATTCGGGTTGGGCATCCGGTTAGTTAGTTAGTCCCAAAAATGGTATAAAAGTGTAAAGTAAAGCCCATTAACATCCAAAACAGGTAATATAATACCATGGAACAATAAAAAATTATAGATACGTTGGAGACATATCAAGCATCCCCAAGCTTAATTCCTGCTCATCCTCGAGTAGGTAAATGATAAAAACAGAATTTTTGATGTGGAATGCTACCTAGCATAATTCTCAATGTAATTTTATTTATTGTGGCATGAATGTTCAGATCCAAATGATTCAAAATAAAAGTTCATATTGACATAAGAAATAGTAATACTTCAAGCATACTAACAAAGCAATCATGTCTTCTCAAAATAACATGGCTAAAGAAAGTTCATCCCTACAAAATCATATAGTTTGGTCATGCTCCATTTTCGTCACACAAGAATGCTCTCATCTTGCACACCCCGATGACAAGCCAAGCAATTGTTTCATACTTTAGTAATCTCAAACTTTTTTCAACTTTCACGCAATACATGAGCATGAGCCATGGATATAGCACTATGGGTGGAATAGCATATGATGATGGAGGTTGTGTGTAGAAGACAAAAAGGAAGAAAGTCTCATGTCAACGAGGCTAATCAATGGCTATGGAGATGCCCATCAATTGATGTCAACATGAGTAGTAGGGATTGCCATGCAACGGATGCACTAGAGCTATATATGTATGAAAGCTCAACAAAAGAAACTATGTGGGTGTGCATCCAACTTGCTTGCTCATGAAGACGTAGGGCATTTTGAGGAAGCCCATCGTTGGTATATACAAGCCAAGTTCTATAATGAAAAATTCCCACTAGTATATTAAAGTGACAACATATGATACTCTCTATATGAAGAACATGGTGCTACTTTGAAGCACAAGTGTGGAAAAAAAGATAGTAGCATTGTCCCCCTTTTTATTGGGGCCTTTCTTTTGTTTTGGCCTTTCTCTTTTTTCCCTTTATTTTCTTTTTTTGGCCTTTCCTTTTTTAGGGACAATGCTCTAGTAATGATGATTATCACACTTCTATTTATTTACAGCTCATGAGTTACAACTCAAAATTAGAACAAGATATGACTCTATAGGAATGCCTCCGGCGGTGTGCCGAGATGGGCAATGAATCAAGAGTGACATGTATGAAAAATATGAAGGTAGCTTTTCCACAATATGATGTCAACTACATGATCATGCAAGGCAATATGACAATGATGATGCGTGTCATGATGAATGGAATGGTGGAAAGTTGCATGGCAATATATCTCGGAGTGGCTATGGAAATGCCATATTTGGTAGGTATGATGGCTGTTTTGAGGAAGATATAAGGAGGTTTATGTGTGATAGAGTGTATCGTATCACAAGGTTTGGATGCACCGGCGAAGCTTGCACCAACTCTCAAGGTGAGAAAGGGCAATGCACGGTACCGAAGAGGCTAGCAATGACGGAAGGGTAAGAGTGCGTATAATCCATGGACTCAACATTAGTCATAAAGAACTCATATACTTATTGCAAAAATCTACAAGTCATCAAAAACCAAGCACTACACACATGCTCCTAGGGGGATAGATTGGTAGGAAAGGTCCATCGCTCGTCCCCGATCGTCACTCATAAGGATGACAATCTAAGAATACCTCATATTTCAAATTCGTTACACAACGGTTACCATACATGCATGCTACAAGACTTGCCAACTTCAACACAAGCATTCTTTAAATTCACAATTGCCCAACTAGCATGACTCTAATATCACCACCTCCATATCTCAAAGCAATTATCAAGTATCAAATTGATCATAGCATCCAATTCACTTCCTATGATAGTTTTTATTATACCCAACTTGGATGCCCATCATTCTAGGACCAAATTTACAACCATATCAAATACCATGCTGTTCTAAAAGACTCTCAAAATAATATAAGTCAAGCATGAGAGATCAAAAATTTCTACAAAATAAAGCCACCGCCGTGCTCTAAAAGATATAAGTGAAGCACTAGAGCAAAACTATCTAGCTCAAAAGATATAAGTGAAGCACATAAAGTATTCTAATAAATTCCAAATCAAGTGGGTTTCTCCCAAAAGGTGTGTACAGCAAGGATGATTGTGGAAAACTAAAAATCAAAGACTAATATCGCACAAGACGCTCCAAGCAAAACACATATGATGTGGCGAATAAAAATATAGCTCCAGGTAAAGTTACCGATAGACGAAGACGAAAGAGGGTATGCCTTCTGGGGCATCCCCAAGCTTAGGATTTTGGTTATCCTTGAATATCTTGGGGTGCCATGGGCATCCCCAAGCTTAATCTCTTGCCACTCCTTATTCCATAGTCCATCAAATCTTTACCCAAAACTTGAAAACTTCACAACACAAAAACTCAACAGGAAATCTCATAAGCTCCGTTAGTGCAAGAAAAAAACCCACCACATAAGGTACTGTAATGAACTCATTCTTTATTTATATTGGTGTTAAACCTACTGTATTCCAAGTTCTCTATGGTTCACACCCCTTGATACTAGCCATAGATGCATCAAAATAAGCAAACAACACATGAAAAACAGAATCTGTCAAAAACAGAACAGTCTGTAGCAATCTGTAACTCTGGAATACTTCTGGACCTCTAAAAATCCTACCAAAATAGGAAGTGCTGGGAAATTTATATATTGATCTACAGAAAAATAATCAACGCAAAAGTACGTTTCTGTGAATTACTAAAATTATTTTCATGCACGCAAAAGTTTATGTTTTTCAGTAGAATCAAATTAACTATCACCGTAGGTTATCCTATAGGTTCTACTTGGCACAAACACTAAATAAAACATGAAAACACATCTAAACAGAATCTAGATGAAATATTTATTACTAAACAGAAGCAAAAAGCAAGGAACAAAAATAAAATTGGGTTGCCTCCCAACTAACGCTATCGTTTAACGCCCCTAGCTAGGCGTAAAAGCGAGGATAGATCTAAGTAGTGCCATCTTTGGCATTCAATTCATAAGTAGCTCGCATGATAGATTCATAAGGTAATTTAAATTTCTTTCTAGGGAAGTGTTCCATGCCTTTCCTTAATGGAAATTGGAATCTAATATTCCCTTCCTTCATATCAATAATTGCACCAATCGTTCTAAGGAAAGGTCTACCCAGAATAACAGGACATGAAAGATTGCAATCTATATCAAGAACGATAAAATCCACGGGCAAATAATTCCTATTTTCAACAATAATAACATCATTGATCCTCTCTATAGGTTTCTTAATGGTGGAATCCGCAAGGTGCAAATTTAAAGAGCAATCATCAAGATCATGGAAACCTAGAATATCACATAAAGTTTTCGGAATCGTGGAAACACTAGCACCCAAATCACATAAAGCATAGCACTCATGATCTTTAATTTTAATATTTATAGTAGGTTCCAACTCATCATAAAGTTTTCTAGGTATTGAAACTTCCAAATTAAGTTTTTCCTCATAAGATTGCATCAAGGCATCAACAATATGTTTGGTAAAAGCTTTATTTTGACTATAAGCATGAGGAGAATTCAACACGGATTGCAACAAGGAAATACAATCTATTAAACAACAATTATCATAATCAAATTCCTTGAAATCCAAGATAGTGGGTTCAATGCTATTTAAAGTCTTGACCTCTCCAATCCCACTTTTACCAAATTTAGCATCAAGATCTAAAAACTCTGAATCATTGGGACGCCTTTTAACTAAAGTTGAATCATCTCCAGTCCCATCATTATTAAGATTCATATTGCAAAACAAGGATTTAATAGGGGATACATCAATAACTTTTAGATCTTCATCATTATTTTCATGGAAACTAGAGAACACGCTTTTACAAAGCAATCTTTCTTAGCACACAACCTAGCGGTTCTTTCTTTGCACTCATCAATGGAAATTCTCATAGCTTTGAGAGACTCATTGATATCATTCTTAGGAGGAGTAGATCTAAGTTTCAAAGAATCAACATCAAGTGAAAGCCTATCAACATTCCTAGCCAAATCATGAACTTTAACAATTTTTCTTCAAGCAAGGCAATAAAATTCTTTTGAGAGATCATAAATTCTTTAACGCTATTCTCAAACTCAGAGGGCATCTTATGAAAATTTCCATAAGAGTTGTTGTAGAAATTACCATAATTATAAGAGGAATTACTAGGGAACGGTCTAGGATTAAAGTTTCCTCTATAAGCATTGTTACCAAAATTATTCCTACCAACAAAATTCACATCCATAGATTCATTATTATTCTCAATAAAAGCAGACAAAGGCATATCATTAGGATCAATAGGAGAACTCTTAGTAGCGAACAATTTCATAAGTGCATCCATCTTTCCACTCAAAACATTAATTTATTCTATAGCATGCACTTATTTACTAGTAGATCTTTCAGTGTGCCATTGAGAATAATTAGCCATAATGTTATCAAGGAGTTTAGTAGCTTCTTCTAAGGTGATTTCCATAAAAGTACCTCCCGCGGCCGAATCTAAAAGGTTTCTAGAAGCAAAATTCAATCCGGCATAATTTTTTGTATGATCATCCGTCAGTTCAAACCATGAGTAGGGCAATTGTGAATCATTAATTTCATTCTTTCCCAAGATTGGGCAACATGCTCATGATCAAGTTGTTTAAAATTCATAAATATCATTCCTAAGAGAGATGATCTTAGCAGGAGGAATATACTTAGAGATAAAAGCATCTTTGCACTTATTCCATGAATCAATACTATTCTTACGCAAAGATGAAAACCAAATTTTAGCACGATCTCTTAGTGAAAATGGAAATAACTTCAATTTAACAATATCATTATTCGTATCTTTCTTCTTTTGCATCTCGCACAAATCGATAAAGTTTTTTAGATGGGTAGCAGCATCTTCACTAGGAAGGCCGGAGAATTGATCTTTCATAACAAGATTCAGCAAAGCAGCATTGATTTCACAAGACTCAACATCATTAAGAGGAGCAATCGGAGTGCTATGGAAATCATTATTATTGGTATTGGAGAAGTCACGCACTTTAGTATTATCTTCCGCCATCGCGATAAGTAATCCAACACAAGCAAACAAAAAGGCAAGCGAAAGAGAGAGGAGATTGGGAAAGAGAGGGCGAATAAAACGGCAATGGTGAAGTGGGAAGAGGAAAATGAGAGGCAAATGGCAAATAATGTAATGAGAGGGAGATGAGTTTGTGATGGGTACTTGGTATGTCTTGACTTGAGCGAAGACCTGCCCGACAACGGCGCTAGAAATCCTTCTTGCTACGTCTTGAGCTTGCATTGGTTTTCCTTGAAAAGGAAAGGGTTATGCAGCAAATTAGCGTAAGTATTTCCCTCAGTTTTTTAGAACCAAGGTACCAATCCAGTAGGAGGCTCCTTGGAAGCCCACACACCTACACAAACAAACAAGAACCTCGCAACCAACGCAATAAAGGGGTTGTCAATCCCTTCACGGCCACTTGCGAAAGTGAGATCTAATAGAGATAATATGATAAGATAAATATTTTTGGTATTTTTATGATATACATTGGAAAGTAAAATATGCAAATAAAAGTAGATTGAAAACTTATATGGTAAAAGATAGACCAGGGGGCCATAAGTTTCACTAGTGGCTTCTCTCAAGATAGCATAAGTATTACGGTGGGTGAACAAATTACTGTCGAGCAATTGATAGAAAAGCGCATAGTTATGAGATTATCTAGGAATGATCATGTATATAGGCATCACGTCCGTGACAAGTAGACCGACTCCTCCCTGCATCTACTACTATTACTCCACACATCGACAGACTCCTGCCTACATCTAGAGTATTAAGTTCATGGAGAATAGAGTAACACATTAAGAAATATGACATGATGTAGAGGGATAAACTCATGCAATATGATATAAACCCCATCTTTTTATCCTCGATGGCAACAATACAATATGTGCCTTGCGCCCTACTGTCACTGGGAAAGGACACCACAAGATTAAACCCAAAGCTAAGCACTTCTCCCACTACAAGAAAGATCAATCTAGTAGGCCAAACCAAACTGATAATTCGAAGAGACTTGCAAAGATAACTTAATCACACATAAAAGAATTCAGAGGAGATTCAAATATTTCTCATAGATAAACTTGATCATAAACCCACAATTTATCGGATCTCGACAAACACACCGCAAAAAGAGTTACATCGAATAGATCTCCAAGAAGATCGAGGAGAACTTTGTATTGAGATACAAAGAGAGAGAAGAAGCCATCTAGCTAATAACTATGGACCCGAAGGTCTGTGGTAAACTACTCACAACTCAATGAGAGGCCTTGGAGATGATGTAGAGGCCCTCCATGGTCGATTCCCCCTCCGGTGGAGCGCCGGCGAAGGCTCCAAGATGGGATCTCACGGATACAGAAGGTTGTGGTGGTGGAAATAGTTTTTCGTGGTGCTCCTGTATGTTTTCGGGGTACGTGGGTATATATAGGAGGAAGAAGTAGGTCGGTGGATGCTCGAGGGGCCCACGAGGGTGGGGGGCGCGCCCACCCCCAGGGGTACATGGATATTCGGTTATGTAGATTTCCTTCTCTATAACCGACTCTGTGTAACCCTAGCCCCCTCCGGTGTCTATATAACCGGAGGGTTTAGTCCGTAGGACAACAACAATCATAATCATAGGCTAGCTTCTAGGGTTTAGCCTCTATGATCTTGTGGTAGATCAACTCTTGTAATACTCATATCATCAAGATCAATCAAGCAGGGAGTAGGGTATTACCTCCATCGAGAGGGCCCGAACCTGGGTAAAACATCATGTCCCCTGCCTCATGTTACCATTATCCTTAGCCGCACAGTTCGGGACCCCCTACCCGAGATCCGCCGGTTTGTACACCGACATTGGTGCTTTCATTGAGAGTTCCACTGTGTCGTCGCGGTAAGGCTTGATTGCTCCTTCAATCATCTTCAACGATGTGGTCCAGGGGGAGGTTTTCCTTCCCGGGCAGGTCTTCGTATTCGGTGGCTTCGTACTGCGGGCCAACTCGCTTGGCCATCTGGAGGAGATCGATAGCTACGCCTGTCGGTGTCAAAACCAGTGGATCTTGGGTAGGGGGTCCTGATCTGTGCGTAAAGGCTGATGGTAACAGGAAGCAAGGGACACAGATGTTTACCCAGGTTCGGGCCCTCTCGATGGAGGTAAAACCCTACTTCCTTCTTGATTAATATTGATGATATGGGTACTACAAGAGTAGATCTACCACGAGATCGTAGAGGCTAAACCCTAGAAGCTAGCCTATGATGGTATGATTGTAATTGTGATCGGCCTTCTAAGGACCAACCTCTCCGGTTTATATAGACACCGGATAGGGTTAGGGTTTACATGGAGTCGGTAACAAGGAAGGAAACACAATATCCGGATCGCCAAGCTTGCCTTCCACGCAAAGGAGAGTCCCATCCGGACACGGGCCGATGTCTTGAGTCTTGTATCTTCATGCTTCAATAGTCCGGACATTGTGCACAGTCCGGCTGTCCGGATAGCCCCTAATCCAGGACTCCCTCAGTAGCCCCTGAACCAGGCTTCAATGACGATGAGTCCGGCGCGCAGTATTGTCTTGGGCATTGCAAGGCAGGTTCCTTCTTCGAATACACCAAAGTACCTATTACGACAAATAGTGTCCGGCTCCAATCAATGTTACACTCCTCGGCTTCAGTGCCTCAATAATGACCACCTCCACGTGTTGAGCGAGTGCTAGGAGCCGATGCATTTTTGCATTTGACACCCTCGATCCTCCGGGCTTACCGCCTATTTGAAGGGACGGGGATTCTCAGATCCAAACCTCACTCACTCTCCCCGAGCTAGCATCCCGTAGAGCGCTCCGTGAAAATCCATCCCAACATGGCTGGCCGTCGCAGCTCTTCTGCTTGCCCTCCTCGCTCTAAGTTGGGTGATTGGGGAGAGTGTTCAGTTCCTCATAGCCGTTTGATAAAGCTACAAACCCAAGGGTTTCTCCCACCGGCGTTCATGGTCCCCATCCAAGCCGGAATAGCTACTTATGATGGAGGGGAACAAGCAGAGGGATCCCCAAACCCATCTCCAGAGGAGCATGTATGCCTCATCCCGCATCTGCTAAGGGGCGTCGGGTTTCCTATCCACCCGTTTCTTCGCGGGCTCCTCGAGTTCTACGGCCTCCAGTTGCACGATCTCACCCCAGCCTCCATTCTACACATAGCGGGGTACGTCGCACTTTGTGAGCTATTTTTAGGCTGCGAACCTCACTTCGGTTTATGGAGGAAGTTGTTCTGCCTTGTTCCCCGCGCCCAGGGAGAATCCCTATGCCAAGTGGGCGGGGCCGAAGTACGGCGTATTGCCGAGACCGGATACCTGTCCGGCACTCCCGAGAAGGCACCAGAAAACTGGCCTTCAAAATGGTTCTACATTGATGATGTTCCCCTTCCGGATCCAGTCCAGACAGGTCTCCCCCAGTTCAGTAACACCCCACCGAAGGCACGCCTAAGTTGGCGCCCTCGGGGCCCTCAAGAAGAAGATACGAGGGAAATACACTTCCTGATGAACAGGATAAAGTTACTGGCCAAATCCGGACTAACGATAGTCGAGGTCATGGCGATATGCATAAGGCGGGGAGTGCAACCGCTTCAATATCGGGGGAAGCCCATGTGGCACTTCAACGGGGAAGACGACGCCACCCGCTGCGGTCGTAAGAGTCCGGACTCCGCCAATGCTTTGGCAAGGATATTGTCCGATTTATACAAAGGGGAAGAGGAGGAATTCCTTCGCATTAAAACGTGGGACGGATTCTCCATGTACAAACCCCCCAGAGTGTGTAAGTTGCCATTATTTTCCCTGCTTCACTTACTTTAGCGTCCTTCTGCTAAGATTACTTGCATCAATGCTTCCGAGCAGGAACTGAGGAGGGCCATAGAAGGAATCTTCAGCCCCTCCCCGCAACCAGCGGACCCCGGAAGGGCCCTAGATCCAGGACTCAAAGAAGATCCAGATATCACTGTGGAGCTTGTCAACGGGTTATTTTATCAAGCGAGCTGGGATGGCGCCTTAGTGGCCATTAAGACCGACTATCCTGGACTGCTCCCTACGTCGCGTGTAAGCTGAACTAGAAACCCTATCCTCCGAAGAGGACTCCCCCCAGGTATTATGATTTACCCTCGAGGCGTCATACTATTTCCAGAGACGACGGTCGGAGTGAGGGGCCGAGCCCCTAGGGACTCGTCAACCACGGGCGTCCGGATCGGGCAGGCTCAAGAGGAACACGGTGAGGGTTGACACACCGCTCCAGAGGTAAAGTAATAACCTGTCCTGTGATTATAGAATTTGAAATATGACAGCGCCCTTTGTCTCTGGCAGGAAGAGGAACAACTGGACTATATCCGGGGATCCTGCCAATCATGCCTCCACCAGCCGGGTTCCAGAACCAGCTTCGAGGGTGGAGGCAAACACGGGGCCAGTACCGCATAGTTCCCCGACGGAGGATGCAGATACGTGTTTGGCCACGAACTCCAAAGTGGAGAGCTCCATGAATCACCGGCGCCGGAGGGCCGTGCTTCGGAACAACATCTTTTCCGAAGATGCTTTTAATGCCTTCAGTTCGGCAGATGCATACGTCCGAGCTGCTCGAGGCGGGCTTGCCCAAGCGACGAACCAGTATACCAAAGATATACGGGTAAGGAATTTTTGATAAGTATGTATATCAGTAGCCCCTGAGACTTGGAATAGTTGGGACAACTGTTTGAAGGATCAATATACGCATAGGTCCTTGTGGACAAGAATGAACAATTGGCTCGGGAGCTGGAGGCATGTAAGGCCCAGCTGATGGACGCGGTTACTTAGTTAGAGGAATCCCAGAAGCTCCCCTCTGGTAGTATTTGTCTCAATAGTACGCAGATGTACTAGTTAGTAAATGGCTGGTGTGATTAGTCTAACAGAAAATTCTGCAGACAATCCCGGGGCGAATCCGGAGGGCGTAACGGATGATGACTCGCATCTCAAAAGGCAGCTAAAGGCTGGTGAGCGCATCCTTACGCAAGTGACGTAGGAGAAGAACAAACTACAAGATGCCAATATTCGGCTGGATGTGGAATTAAAGGGCGTCCGCGCTCAACTGGCGGACTCTGTGAAGGAGAACAAAAGGCTTCGGCGCAGCATTTATGCTAAGTGCTCAAACGAACTATATGATAGTTTGGCGAGGAAGTATTTTGAAAGAATTTATCTTGCAGGAATGCTAACGGGTCGCCCTGAAGAGGAGATGCCCTCATCTGCAAGTGATTTGTTGCAAGAACTTTCACAGTTGCACGAGCTCACTCGGCGGGTGATGCACGGCGTTGCTTAGGCCTTGTGGCCATCAAGCCTCCTGCCGAATGGCATGGGGGAGCTTGTGGACCTACTTCAAGGAGCCCGGCAGCGCTTCCGTCTGTGGAAGATATCATCCTGCCGGCAAGGTGCTAGAGAAGCATGGGCGATGGTGAAGACGCGCTACACCAAGCTGGACTCGAACCATATGGCCGAAGTGGGACCGACGGGGCCCGATGGGCCAGAAATTCCCATGAGTCTGGTATATGACTAGGTAGAGTTAGCCACTAAGTATTCTCAATTGGATTGTAGGCTAGATAGCCTGTTAGATGGTATAGAGGAGGAATATAGTCAGTCCCAGTGACTATGTAATTTAATTGGCATAAGTAGCCCCTAGCCAGATTAAAATCATTTGTCATGGAGGACCTTTTCGCTTCAGCCCCCGGATCCTACAGCCCGGGGTGTGTCCGAATACCCACTCAGTTATGAAAAAAACGAGGTATGCATGGAGACCAGGCATAGGGGTCATAAGTGCTTCAACAGACAAGTACCCAAATAGTTATGTTATATTACATGGATAGAAAGAAACATCTTCTAGGGAGAATAGTTCCGTTAGGGGTTCCTTTCCCTGGGTATGCATGTGTCGATGCACATGTCCGGACTGCGAACGATGGCGCAGGATACAAAACGTCAGGTTTTGTTTTGTTGTAACCAACGAATACATCCTTTGTTCACCGATCGAATATTCTCTTAAGGAAACTAGCTTTCGGCTTCACCTAGTCTGAGGTACACATCCGGTTGAACCGGCAGTAACAATCGCAGAGGTGCTCCCTAGCAGAATTAACGGGAACGTAGGGCATAAACACAAGAGCCAGGCAACCCAGCTTGGCCACATCTTAAGTCATATCGATGCATATAATGGTGAAGAAAAGGCACATATGGAAAAAGAACGCATATGCGATGGGCAAAAAGCCATTTAAAGTAATTATGTCTAGCTTCCAAATAGGAAGCCCCCAGGTATAGCTTACACACATAGTATAGCCAGAGTGATCCGGGAGTCCGCACTGTATTAAATACTTTGTGTGAAGAGAAAAAGGGTCGAGAAAGGAGATAAAGGGGGTGGAGCATAATTAAAAAGGAGGGGTAAGGAGACGAACACTTAGTTCGGCGTTAGGCGTAGAATCTCCGGAATCTGGCCGCGTTCCATGGGTCCGGCTCGAGTCTGTTATCGGATGCATTATGTAAATGGTACGCTCCTCCGGCGAGAACTTTGTCAATGATGAAGGGACCTTCCCACTTGGGTTTGAGTTTGTCCTTCTTCTTCTCCGGTAGGCGTAGAACGAGGTCGCCAATATTGTAAGTTTTGGCCCGCACTTCTCTATATTGATATCGTCGAGCCTACTGCTGATAGAATGCGGAACGGGCTTTTGCGACATCGCGCTCCTCCTCCAGGGCATCCAAGTTATCCTGCCGATCTAACTCGGCTTCCTTCTCTTCGTACATGCATACGTGTGGCGAATCATGTATTATGTCGCAGGGTAATACTGCTTCCGCACCGTACACCATAAAAAATGGTGTATATCTGGTGGTGCGATTCGGTGTGGTCCGCAGCCCCCAAAGTACATAGTCGAGCTCCTCTACCCAGTGCGTATCCGATTCTGTTAAAGATCGCACTAGTCTGGGTTTGATGCCGCTCATGATGAGACCGTTTGCCCGTTCGACCTGGCCGTTTGTTTGGGTGTGGTAGATGGAAGCATAGTCGAGCTTAATGCCTGTTTTGCCGCACCAAGTTTTTAGTTCATCGGCTGTGAAATTTGAGGCATTATCAGTGAGGATGCTGTGGGGGACACCGTATTGGTGTATGACCCCGGATATGAAGTCTATCACAGGTCCGGATTCAGCCGTTTTAACTGGTTTGGCTTCTATCCATTTGGTGAACTTGTCCACCATGATCAATAGGTATTTTTTCTTATGGCTTCCCCCTTTAAGGGGTCCGACCATATCCAGCCCCCAGACTGTGAAGGGCCAAGTTATGGGGATTGTTTGGAGAGCGGTAGGGGGCATATGACTCTGATTGGCGAAGAGCTGGCAACCGACGCAATGTTGGACAAGGTCCTGTGTGTCTGCTCGGGCCGTCGGCTAATAGAAACCTGTATGGAAGGCCTTGCTGATTAGCGCTCGAGCCGTGACATGGTGTCCGCCCAGTCCGGCATGGATTTCAGCCAAGAGCTGCCGCCCTTCCTCTTCGGAGATGCACCTTTGGAGCACTCCGATCGCGCTTTTCTTATAGAGTTCCCCTTCGTGGATCTTGTAAGCTTTAGAACGCCGGACTATGCAGCATGCTTCATTTTGGTCTTTGGGGAGCTCTTGCCTATTTAGGTAGGCCAGGAAAGGCTCATTCCACGGGGCAATTACGGCCATGATTTCGTGGGCCGAAGATGTTATTTCAGTGGCAGAGCCTCCGATTGTGTCCGATGGTTCGGAATTTGGGGGGGGGGGTGTTCGGATCCGTGCTGGTGTTGCTGGACTCCCCTTCCTATACGACGGACTCCCCTTCCCCCTACCCGAGATCCACCGGTTATGACACCAACATCGGGCACCCTCCTGGCTGCCTCGGTTGTTGCTTGACTTCCACTCCAAGTCCCGTGGATTGCGTTTGTTCCAAAAAGATCGCTCCTGAAGGTTTCATCCCCTTTGGAGTCCATTTGATATTCATTTTCTTTGAAACACTGAAATAGGCAAAAGAAACAGCAATTCGGGTTGGGCCTCCGGTTAGTAGGTTAGTCCCAAAAATGATATAAAAGTGTAAAGTAAAGCCCATAAACATGCACCAACGCCAGTCACCTCCTCCCGCCGGTTGACTCACGCATGGAGACCGAAATCCAGAACATTCTTCCCTTCGTTGAAGCTAGGGCCAACTTCCAGGAGTACGCCAGCAACGACACAAGGCACCGCCATCGCCATCAGTCAGTGCCCCAACGGCACACAGAACACAACAGAGGAGCCTCTTCCCACCGCAAGATGCCCCTGTCGCCACCGCGTAATATAATTTTGCCATGAAAAACGTTCGGATTGCCATGCTTAAGATCCGAATGTTTGGGATTTATCATTTCCGTTTATTTTAGTTCGATCATCATATGAATGTAAAGTCGGAGTCAGACTGAATGAAATCTATGGTTTGATTGATTGAATGTTCTTCCAGAGCCGTATCAAATTAAATATAAAACATCATCAAGCCACATGTATTCCTTCTCATCGCAAACATTTCATATTAAATACCATGTCAATTCCAAATAATTTTTAGGGAAGTCAATTCCAAATACTTGTAGGGCGCTACGAGTCCCCTTGTTCGAGCACTAGGCAATACATCTATATATCCATGCATTTAATTATTACGGAGTAGTAGATAAATAGTACTACAACTAGCCTAACTTGTCTGCCACAGTCACTTTTGTTCCTAAACACGTCTCTACTTCTCTACTCCTATAAAAGACTCAGTTGGTGATGATGGTGTTTCTGTCATTCGTCATTCCTGACCATTAGATCTGCATCTAATGGTTGTGAGGTAAGTTGTGGCATTTTTGCAACAATAGCCCAGTTCTCTGCTCCAATTTGCAGAAAACCCCTTATTATCTTATAAGCAACCACATCCCTCCCTCACCTCATCAAAACAGCCTGAGAAATATATTTTGAGTGAAAAGTAATATATTTTTAGTGGTATATATGTATATCAAAACAAGAGTGGTTTCTTTCAAGTTAGTGAACAAGTACTATTCTACTTTGGATCCATTGCAACGCATGTGCACATTGCTAGTTACATGTATAGTGCTACTAGTACATGAAACTTGTGCCGTAACCTTTTAACACATCTAGATATGGTCAACGGCAACATCACGCGCCTGTTTTTCATGGTTGCCCATGCGTCTAAACATAGAAGGGGAGGAGAGAGAGAGAGAGAGAGAGAGAGAGAGAGAGAGAAAGAGCAGAAATGGAACCCACCAATAAGTGAAGGGAATAGTAGTATGTGCTAACGAGCCGGTCCCAGTAATGTACTAAATTTAATATTAAAATATGTTGTCCATTAAATAGGATGTGGTAATATAAAAACATTATATCAACAAAGGGGGGTACAAGAAATGTTGCTACTATGTTGGCTATTCTAGTGACTTGAAGGCCCTGGTCGCATGTTCGATCCTCGTCCTTTTAAATTTTTAATTTATATATGGGTCCAAACTTGTTCCATGACAGGTGGGCCCCTCGGTGTGTAGTTTGTAGCACTTTAATTTGTGGGTCGAAATTTGTTCCATTACAGGTGGACTATCGGTGTGTAGTTTGTAGCTTATCTATAATAATTAAAGAGAACAACAGAGTTTTTTGCAAAAAAAAAACCATGGCGCGACATGGAAGGTGAGAAACGACGTGTGGGAGAGTGGTGACCGAGCCAGAGGGAAATCAATTGGGGGAGGTGCGGGGGGCTGCAACCGTGTTTGGAGTAGTTATGGGCCGAATGCCATGAAAATATAATCTAAACCCACCGGAATAAATGCCTTCACAAATTAATCCAAGGTTGGAGTCCCCCTCGCGATGTAAATAGCTCTGGCTCTGCGAGGCATGGAGAGGTAGCTTCAATATGTGGAAGATACGGCGTGAGAAAGTGAGGTCAATCAAGACGCGGAAAGATAGAGAGACAAAGTGAGTGTGGTCTGACATTCGTTGAAAAGATATATATGCTTTGAAGAGATATTGTCTGATTGAGCTTTTGGGAAGGGTGAGGAATGTAAGATAGGGCTTGAGAGATGATCCAGTCACATACGTGTATTTATATTTTGTGTGTGGCAGGAAGTAAGGTCAATCGATACATAGATAAAGGGAGAGAGATTGAGCAAGTGTGGGTCGTCATGTGATCGAAAGAATGAGAAGGGTTGGAGAGAGCGACCTTGATATCGTTTGAGTCTGAGAAAGAGCAAGGTCAATCGAGACATACATAGAGAGAGAGTGAGAGAGATTGAGATTGAGCAAGCGTGGCCCGCCATGAGGTCGAAATAGTAGGGGCGGCTTGGATGGACTGACCTAGATAGAAAATCTGCGTGAGAGAGTATAGAGTGTGTCGATCGAGGCCCGAACAGGGGGATATATCATTTCTGTGTGAGAGAAAATGAGGTTAATCGAGACTTGGATAAAGACAGCGAGATTGACCGAGTGTGGGCCGCAGTGCGGAAGAAAGAGTGAGACAGTCTCTCGATTGTGACCTAGATAGACAATGTGCGTGCATGCGCATGATAGGGGGGTCCAGATAGGAAATGCATGTATCTGGCGAGAGAGGGTGGGAGGATAAGAGAGAGATAGAGAGCTTGGCACGGAGTGCTATGGCCGGTGTGTGAGAGAGATACATTTGGTAACAGAGTAGAAAAAGATGGTTGCGTAATTGAGACAGTTAGAGATCAAAACATGGAGAGAAAGAATGAACATGTGTCGAAAACAAATAGCTTTCTAAGGTGGTTAGGACAGAAAGATTGATCAATATAGGAAGTATGTAGCGTGTGTGCCAAGGTGGGTGGGGCTAAAAATAACATTTGAATGCAGATAGTACTGTTGGGGAACGTAGTAATTTCAAAAAATTCCTACGCACATGCAAGATCATGGTGATGCATAGCAAAGAGAGGGGAGACTGTTGTCCACGTACCCTCGTAGACCATAAGCAGAAGCGTTAGCACAACGCGGTTGATGTATTCGTACGTCTTCATGATCCGACTGATCAAGTACTAAACGTACGGCACCTCCGAGTTTAGCACACGTTCAGCTCGATGACGTCCCTCGAACTCCGATCCAGCCGAGCTTTGAGGGAGAGTTCTGTCAGCACGACGGTGTGGTGACGATGATGATGTTCTACCGACGCAGGGCTTCGCCTAAGCACCGCTACGATATTATCAAGGTGGATTATGGTGGAGGGGGGCACCGCACACGGCTAAGAGATCCAAGGGATCAATTGTTGTGTGTATGGGGTGCCCCCCTCCTCTGTATATATAGGAGGGGAGGAGAGGGCCGGCCTGGAGGAGGAGGTGCACCCAAGGGGGGGAGTCCTACTCCCACCGGGCCTAGGACTCCTCCTTTTCCTATTTGGATAGGGAGGGAAGGAAGAGGAAGGAGGGAGGAAGGAAAGGGGGGGCGGTGAGGGAGTCTTGGATTAAGGGGTCCTCGGACAGCCATACTATATACTTTGGGAGGACTGTTGGACAATGAAGATAGAACATTGAAGACTTCATCCCGTGTCCGGATGGTACTCTCCTTTGCGTGGAAGGCAAGCTTGGATATTCGGATATGTAGATTTCCTTCTCTGTAACCGACTCTGTGTAACCCTAGCCCCCTCCGGTGTCTATATAAACCGGAGGGTTTAGTCCGTAGGACAACAACAATTATAATCATAGGCTAGTTTCTGGGTTTAGCCTCTACGATCTCGTGGTAGATTAACTCTTATAATACTCATATCATCAAGATCAATCAAGCAGGAAGTAGGGTATTACCTCCGTCGAGAGGCCCCGAACCTGGGTAAAACATCGTGTCCCCTGCCTCCTGTTACCATTAGCCTTAGATGCACAGTTCGGGACCCCCTACCCAAGATCCGCTGATTTTGACATCGACATTGGTGCTTTCATTGAGAGTTCCACTCTGTCGTCGTGATAAGGCTTGATGGCTCCTTCAATCATCATCAATGATGCAGTCCAGGGGGAGGTTTTCCTTCCCGGATTGATCTTCGTATTCAGCGGCTTCGTACCGCGGGCCAACTCGCTTGGCCATCTGGAGGAGATCGATAACTATTCCCCTGGCCATCAGGTAAAGTTTGGAAGCTTAAACTATTCTACGAACATCCGTAGAGACATGATCTTCGACGGATTCGAGCCCATGACAGGTGTGGCGAACAGTCTTGACGGGCATGATTTTGATCTGCCGTCGGACAATATTCGAGAGATCGCGCCTGCGATGGTGCCGGGAACAAATCCGGAGCAGATCGTGCCTTCCGAGGGCGGCTGGATGGACCCCGCCGCCGAATTCGCACACTTATCGGCGTCAGAGCCGAACATTGATCCCACCTCCTATGAGAGTGGTGTCATCGGACCCTCGGACTCGTCTCCGGCCATAGGATCCGAACCGCGTGCGTCCGTGCATATCGAATCTTATTGGGCACCGGTCATGGTGTTCACCGCCGCGGATATTTTTCAGCACTCGCCCTTGGGTGATGTGCTAAACTCATTAAAGTCTCTTTCCTTGTCAGGAGACTCTTGGCCGAACTATGTCCGGCTCGAGTGGGGAGCGGACGACGAAGAAATTCATCCCAGCCCCCACCCACCACCCACTTTATAGCCACTGTCGATGATTTAACCGACGTGCTTGACTTCGACTCCGAAGACATCGACGGTATGGACGATGATGCAGGAGAAGAACAGGAACCACCACCTATAGGTTGCTGGACAGCCACCTCATCATATGATATTTATATGGTGGACACCCCTAAAGAAAAGAATGGCGATTAGGCAACGGAAGATAACCCCTTGGATAAGCAATCTAGACACCGACGTCATCGGCGCCGCTCCAAGCCCCGTCATAGCAAAAATAGTGATACTGGCATAGGAGATAACAATCCAGATGGTGCCGAAGGCGAAGATAATCCTGCCTAGCCAGGCTTCAAGCAGGCCAAGCAAGAGGATGGGCAAGCTAGCCCTGAAGAATAGGCAACTGACGGAGAATCAGAGGACGATAATTACATGCCTCTCTTCGAAGACGAAGTGAGCCTCGGCGATGAAGAATTCATCGTGCCTGAGGATCCCGTTGAGCAGGAGCTCTTCAAACACCGGCTTATACCCACTGCAAAAAGCCTGAAGAAAAAGCTGCAACAGCTTCAAGCTGATCAAGATCTGCTAACTGACAGATGGACCGAGGTCCTGGCTGCCGAGGAATATGGACTCGAGCGCCCTAGCAAAACCTACCCAAAGTATAGGCTGCTACCTCAACTCGAGGAGGAGGCTTTAAAGCCCACGCTACCAGTGCATGATGCGGATGACCGGCCACCCCATGGCCGTGACAAAGCGACGTACCAGCCGTAAGTCCAGACCGCACCCCATCGCCAATCAAGCGATAATACTAAGGCCCGGGGCTACACGAAGGACCTGCGAGATGTACTGGAAAACAAAGCAGGACAGTCAAGATCGATCTGCGGATCACGGGGGCGCGCCACAAGACGTGACGATGACCGTCACACTGGATACAATAAACAAAAGTCCGGCCGGGCCGAATACAATAGACCGGGTTCATTTGAACTACGTCGGGATGTAGCCCGGCATAGAGGTGCCGCACACCCCTTATGCTTCACTGATGAAGTTATGGATCACGAATTCCCAGAAGGGTTCAAACTCGTAGACATTGAATCATATGATGGCACAACAGACCCCGTGGTATGATCAAAGATTTTCTTCTCCACATTCACATGGTCCGCGGCGATGCCTTACATGCAATAAATTACCTACCACTTAAGCTCAAAGGAGCGGCCCGGCATTGGCTGAATAGCCTGCCTGCAAGCTCCATCGGCAGTTGGGAGGATCTGGAAGACGCATTCCTCGATAACTTCTAGGGCACTTACATGCGACCACCGGATGCTGATGACTTAAGTCACATAACCCAACAGCCCGGAGAATCAGCCAGGAAATTCTGGACTCGGTTCCTAACTAAAAAGAACCAAATTGTCGACTGTTCGGATGCCGAAGCCTTGCGGCCTTCAAGCACAACATCCGCGATGAATGGCTCGCCCGACATCTCGGCCAAGGGAAGCGAAAGTCCATGGCAGCCCTCACGACACTCATGACCTGCTTCTGCGCGACCGAGGATAGTCGGCTGGCTCGCAGCAACATCACAGCCAAAAACTCAGGCAATTCAGATGCCAGGGATAGCAACAGCAAGCCACGACGAAACAGACACAAGCGTCGCAATAACGGCGACAACACTGAAGACACGACAGTTAATGCTGGATTCAGAGGCTTTAAATCCGGACAGCGGAAAAAGCCATTAAAAAGAAACAGCCCGGGCTCGTCCAGTTTGGACCGCATACTCGATCGCTCATTTCAAATTCACGGCACCCCCCATAAACCAGCCAACCACACCAACAGGGAATGCAGGGTTTTTAAACAGGCCGACAAGTTGAATGTCGAAAACAAGGAAAAGGGGCTGCATAGCAACGACGACGAGGAGCCCCGACCGCCGAACACGAGAGGACAGAAGAATTTCCTTCCCCAGGTGAAAACAGTGAATATGATATACGCAACCCATATTCCCAAGTGGGAACGGAAGCGTGCACTAAGAGACGTCTATGCGATGGAGCCAGTCGCCCCAAAATTCAACCCATGGTCCTCTTGTCCGATCACTTTCGATCGCAGGGACCATCCTACCGGTATCCTTCATGGCGGTTCGGCCGCATTGGTCCTTGGCCCCATCATCAATGGATTCCATCTCACACGAGTCCTCATGGATGGTGGCAGCAGCCTTAACCTGCTCTATCAGGATACAGTGCGCAAAATAGGCATCAACCCCTCAAGGATCAAGCCCACAAAAACCACCTTCAAGGGTGTCATACCCGTTGTGGAGACCTGTTGTATGGGCTCAATCACACTGCAAGTGGTCTTCGGATCTCCAGACAATTTCCGAAGCGAGGAGTTAATCTTTGACATTGTACCCTTCCGCAGTGGCTATCATGCACTGCTCGGACGAACCGCATTCGCCAAATTCAACACAGTACCGCATTATGCATACCTCAAGCTCAAAATGCCAGGACCTCGCGGGGTTATCACAGTTAATGGAAACACAGAGCGCTCGCTCCGCACGGAGGAGCACACTGCGGCCCTCGCGACGGAAGTACAAAACAACCTTCTTAGGCAAACAACCAACTCAGCGATAAATAACCCGGATACCCTCAAGCGAGTCCGGAGTACTCCGCCACAGGATCATCCGGCACGTCCAGAGCTCGACTAGCAATCCGGCCTCCTCCCTAGTCCCAGTCAAACAGCAAAATTTGTGCCGCGCGTACACAACTACGCACCTAAAATACCCTGGGCATAGGCGGAGGCACGGCCATGACACGGTCCACAATGAGGTTCGACCGTCCCGGGACACATGCATTTTTGCATCCCCTTTTTTCTTTCAGGTCCCTATCTTCAGGAAGCTCTTCCGAAAGACCGGCTAGCGGACACAAAGCGGGACGGACACACCAGGAGGACGAGAAGCTTTGGCACACGAGGGAATCCTCAGGTGGTCTATGATAACGATCGTTATAGGTGTTTTACATACCCGCATACATACCCGCATACCGCCCGCTCCTGGTCAGGATGTGTCAAACAGTCCTAATCTTCTTATCGCACTACTTGTATATGTACGCTTTGACGTATCATCTAAATAATAAGGGAAAATAGTATACAGCGTCAGCTTGCTATTACGTTTATTTGCCCCTTTTTCTTTACTGCTTATTTATTATACCCGTGCATTTTGGCACGACCAGTTTGCTAGGGGCTTCAGTACCCCATAACCTGGCAAGATAAGTCCGAACACTTTCGACAGTGTGGCACCGCGAACTTATAACACTATATACATCAGCTCTGAATCATGTCTTGGGTCAATAGTTGGGTTTGCCCGGCTCCTATGTTTTGGTACCTTATGTTCCGCTATATCGGCTAAGCTAGCGCAGGGAGAACTACTGCGATTGTGTCCTGGTTCTTCCGGACAAGCACCTCAGTAGAGAAAGCCGAAAACTGACTGTCATGATAAGGCAAGAGCTGGTCGCTATTCGAGAGGTCTCAAATCCTTAAAGATTTTTTCCGCTTCAGGCCAGGAATTGGCCTTGTCCGATTTAGGCGTGTATAGCGCCCCGAGTCCGGCTTTCCGGATACTAGGGGCTTCGCCAAAATTTAAAATTGTAGATTTCTATGGCTAAGTGAGGGTGATAAAGCCGTATAGTACGATTGCCTCGTTCGTGGCGCTAACCACCTGCTTAAAATGACCAAAACTTGGATAAAGAGTGTTTATATTTATCCCGAACACCCCAGTACTAGTTACATGGGGGCGGAAGCCGACGACTGGCCAACTCTCAAGATTTCTTAAAATGGCCACACAGAAGGTAATATTTTAAATTAACAAGCGCTGCATAGCGCACATGAACTGGTTTTCATAATACCGGATGACATGAGTACATTCATTCAAATATCACATCCTTAGTACATTCATCCGCCACAAGGCTGGCACCCTTAATGACATTTTCATAATACTGTTTGGGGTGGCGATGCTCCTTGCCCTTCGGCGACCCCTCTGTCACCAGCTTCTCGGCGTCCATCTTCCCCTAGTGCACCTTCGCACGGGCCAAGGCCCTGCGTGCACCCTCAATGCAGACGCACCACTTAACGACTTCAAGCCGCGGACAGGCATTCACCATCCGCTTGACAAAGCCAAAGTAGCTGCTGGGTAGGGGCTCGCCAGGCCACAGCCAGACTATGAAGTCCTTCATGGCCAGTTCGGCCACCTTATGAAGTTCGACAAGTTGCTTTAGCTGGTCGCTCAAGGGCATCAGATGTTCGGCCCCAATATATTGGGAACAAAACAGCTTATCCATCGAGCTCCCCTCCTCAACTCGGTAGAACTCGGCGGCATAAGAGATGCTGTGTGGCAGATGTGTGAATGCTCCTGGAGAGCCGAATTCGGGTAAGTAAAAGGAAAGTCTCCTTCACATGCTTGCTTTGCATAATGAAAGCCTTACCCGCAGCTCTCTTCTTGGCTACCTCAATTTCCTAGAGGGCCTTCTGTACTTCGGCCTTGGCGTCTAGTGCGCTCTGACGGGCCTTCGCAAACTCTGACTCTTGCATCTTGGAGTCACGCTCCAAGGACTCGAATTTTTTGACGAAGTCCTGAAGCTCTTGCTGGACCTCATCAACTCGAGTCTCTTGTTTTTCGCACTTGATGCGCTCCTTGGCCACTTTGTTTTCGGCCTCGGACAACGCCTTCTTAAGGGCTGCCACTTCGGTTGTGGCCCCTAGTAAAATTCATCGTACCCCTATTAGCACCAACATTTTTCCTTTATATAACATTCAGACGGGGTATTACTTACCTTTATTATCCTCAAGCTGCCTCTTCATGAGGCCGAGCTCTTCTTCGGCCCGCCCCAGGCTCTGCCTCAGACCAAAGACCTCCGCAGTGGCAGCGGTGGCAGCCAACAGCGACGCCTGCTTATTCACATAGACATAATATGATTAGACTCCTGGGAATAATATTTGATCCTCTATTCAGCTTCTCTTCCCGAACACCAAACAGAGCATCAGGGGCTATTGTCTACACTGTGATGCTTTCTCATAATTTATATTACTTACCTCAAAGCCTGTCAGGAGCCTGCCGCAGGCTTTAGTCATTCCACTTTTGGTGGACCGAACCTTCGCAATCACCGTACCCATAAGAGTACGGTGTCCTTCATCAAGGGAAGCGCTCTAAAGCGCTTCCACCAAGTTATCCGATGCCTCTGGATGGATAGAGGTCATCGGCATAGACGACTCGCCCCCCTTGGCGGGTGGCTGCCTGCCTGAATCCAGAACCACTCATGGTTCCGGTGCAGTATCCGGCTAGGGGCCAAGCCCGCTGCGGCCCCCCTCATCCGAATCCATGGGGATCTTCCCCCCCTGAGCCCAGCACCGGGACTCTCGCCTTGAGGCGTCTCCAGGACTACCTCCTCCTGGCCTGGTATCCTCAGAGATAACACCTTGGTGTCATCCGCGGGCCGAGGAGTGGAAGCCGTCGAGAGCGAATAGTTGTTCATCTCCGACGAGCTCAAGGACCCATCCAAGGAGGATAAGTCGATGTGGGCTTTGGACGGACTGCACAAGCAAATCTTGACATAATAATAAGCCATAAAGCTAAAACATGCAAGAAGTATCATGGCATACGAATACTTACAACTTCGCTAGGGGCTTGGCCCTGGGTAGCCACTCCTCCTCGCTATAGGCGGCGGTTGTGGAATGGTTCAGAGGGAGGGTCCTTCTCTTCTTAGACCGTTCGGCCTCCCCAAAAGGGACGACCTTCCTTTTCTTCTCCCTCTCAGTTTGGGGGAGAGGGTTTTCCTCCTCCTCCTCCTCATTGTCGCTGGAGGAGTGCGCCTCGGTATCTTCGGATGATGAGTTCGGCACCACCTTGCGCTGGAGACTTTTCCTGGTCCCTCTGACCTTCTTCTTGGCCTTCTTCTCCGGCACCTCATAGGGTGCTGGAACCAGCATCTCCGTCAGGAGAGCGGTTGCTGGATCTTCAGGTGATGGAGCCGGACAGTCGATCCGCTCCACCGTCGCGACATGTTCCTGTTAGATCAGTACGGTGGCTTAAGTTCCTCCAACGAATATACTGAGGAAAGGCACATCTTGCGAAATGTAGAATGTTTACCGCATTGGCGTGGCGCTTGGCGCTGAGTCTGCGGTCCTCGGAGGTGGGAAGAGGAACTTCGCTGTCCTTGAACAACACCTTCCAGACGTCTTTGTGCGTCGTGTCAAAGAGCTCTTGTAGTGTCTGGTGTTGGGTCGCGTCGAACTCCCACAGGTTGAATGCCCGTCTTTGACACGGGAGAATCCGGCGAAATAGCATGACCTAGACCACGTTGACAAGCTTGATATTATTCGAGTTGCAAATATTAGCAACAGAACCAGTATCAAATACCTAGGTGCTATTGCGAGCTCTGGTAAGGTACACATCTATAACATGTATATCACATATACCTTTGTTCACCATGCCATCCTTCTTATCCACCAAATACTTGGGGTAGTTCTGCTTCCAGTGACCAGTCTGCTTGAAGTAGAAGCACTTCGACTCAGGCATAGGTCCAGACTTGGGTTTCTTCTCTTGAGCATTAACTTGTTTGCCATTCTTCTTGAAGTTCCCCTTCTTATTCCATTTACCCTTTTTCTTGAATCTGGTGGTCTTGTTGACTATCAACACTTGATGCTCCTTCTTGATTTCTACCTCCGCAGCCTTTAGCATTGCGAAGAGCTCGGGAATTGTCTTGTTCATCCCTTGCATATTATAGTTCATCACAAACCTCTTGTAGCTTGGTGGTAGTGATTGAAGAATTCTTTCAATGACACTATCATCCATAAGATTAACTCCCAGTTGAATCTAGTGATTGTTATACCCAGAAACTTTGAGTATATGTTCACTGACAGAACTATTCTCCTCCATCTTGCAGCTATAGAACTTATTGGAGACTTCATATCTCTCAATCCGGGCATTTGCTTGAAATATTAATTTCAACTCTTGGAACATCTCATATGCTCCATGACATTCAAAAGGTCGTTGAAGTCCGGGTTCTAAGCCGTAAAGCATGTCACACTAAACTATAGAGTAGTCATCAGCTTTGCTCTGCCAGATGTTCTTAACGTCGTCAGTTACATCTGCAGCAGGCCTGGCACCTAGAGGTGCTTCCATGACGTAATTATTCTGTGCAGCAATGAGGATAATCCTCAAGTTACGTACCAAGTCCGTGTAATTGCTACCATCATCTTTCAACTTTGCTTTCTCAAGGAACGCATTAAAATTCAACGGAACAACAACACGGGCCATCTATCTACAGCAAACATAGACAAGCAAAATACTATCAGGTACTAAGTTCATGATAAATTTAAGTTCAATTAATCATATTACTTAAGAACTCCCACTTAGATGGACATCTCTCTAATCGTCTAAGTGATCACGTGATCTAAATCAACTAAACCATAACCAATCATCACGTGAAATGGAGTAGTTTTCAATGGTGAACATCACTATGTTGATCATATCTACTATATGATTCATGCTCGACCTTTCGGTCTCAGTGTTCCGAGACCATATCTGCATATGCTAGGCTCATCAAATTTAACCCGAGTATTCCGCGTGTGCAAAACTGGCTTGCACCCATTGTAGATGGACGTAGAGCTTATCACACCCGATCATCACGTGGTGTCTCGGCACGATGAACTTTGGCAACGGTGCATACTCAGGGAGAGCACTTTTATCTTGAAATTTAGTGAGAGATCATCTTATAATGCTACCATCAATCAAAGAAAAATAAGATGCATAAAGGATAAACATCACATGCAATCAATATAAGTGATATGATACGGCCATCATCATCTTGTGCTTGTGATTTCCATCTCCGAAGCACCGTCATGATCACCATCGTCACCGGTGCGACACCATGATCTCCTTCGTAGCATCGTTGCCGTCTCGCCAACTATTGCTTCTACAACTATCACTACTGCTTAGTGATAAAGTAAAGCAATTATAGGGCGTTTGCATTGCATACAATAAAGCGACAACCATATGAATCCTACCAGTTGCCGATAACTCGGTTACAAAACATGATCATCTCATACAATAAAATATAGAATCACGTCCTGACCATATCACATCACAACATGCCCTGCAAAAACAAGTTAGATGTCCTCTACTTTGTTGTTGCAAGTTTTACGTGGCTGCTATGGGCTGAGCAGGAACCGTTCTTACCTACGCATCAAAACCACAACGATAGTTCGTCAAGTTAGTGTTGTTTTAACCTTCTCAAGGATGGGGCATAGTCACACTCGGTTCAACTAAAGTTGGAGAAACTGACACCCGCCAGCCACCTATATGCAAAGCACGTCGGTAGAACCAGTCTCGCGTAAGCGTACGCGCAATGTCCGTCCGGGCCGCTTCATCCAACAATACCTCCGAACCAAAGTATGACATGCTAGTAAGCAATATGACTTGTATCGCCCACAACTCACTTTTGTTCTACTCGTGCATATAACATCTACGCATAAAACCTGGCTCGGATGCCACTGTTGGGAAACGTAGTAATTTCGCTTGTGTTCAACTTGTGCATATAACATCTATGCACATGCAAGATCATGGTGATGCATAGCAACGAGAGGGGAGAGTGTTGTCCACGTACCCGAGTAGACCGTAAGCGGAAGCGTTAGCACAATATAGTTGATGTAGTCGTATGTCTTCACGATCCGACTGATCAAGTACCGAACGTACGGCACCTCCGAGTTCAGCTCACATTCAGCTCGATGACATCCCTCGAACTCCGATCCAGCCGAGCTTTGAAGGAGAGTTTCGTTAGCACACCGACATGGTGACGATGATGATGCTCGACCGGCGTAGGGCTTCGCCTAAGCACCGCTACGATATTATCGAGGTGGATTATGGTGGAGGGGGGCACCGCACACGGCTAAGAAATCCAAGGGATCAATTGTTGTGTGTATGGGGTGCCCCCCTCCTCCGTATATAAAGGATGGGAGGAGAGGGCCGGCCAGGAGGAGGAGGCGCGCCCAAGGTGGGGAGTCCTACTCCCACCGGGAGTAGGACTCCTCCTTTTCCTATTTGGAGAGGGAGGGGGAAGGAAGAGGAAGGAGGGATGAAGGAGGGAGGAAGGAAAGGGGGGCAGGCCCCCCTCCAAATTCAGATTGGGCTTGGGGGGCGCGCCCCCTCCCTTGCTCCTTTCCCCTCCTTTCCACTAAATCCCATTAAGGCCCATATACCTCCCGGGGGGTTCTGATAACCTCCCGGTGCTCCGGTATTATCCCGATCTCACCCGGAACCATTCCGGTGTCCAAATATAGTCGTCCAATATATCGATCTTTATGTCTCGACCATTTCGAGACTCCTCCTTATGTCCGTGATCACATCCGGGACACCGAACTACCTTCGGTACATCAAAACACATAAACTCATAATATAACTGTCATTGAACTTTAAGCGTGCCGACCCTACGGGTTCGAGAACTATGTAGACTTGACCGAGACACGTCTCCGGTCAATAACTAATAGCGGAACCTGGATGCTCATATTCGCTCCCACAAATTCTACGAAGATCTTTATTGGTCAAACTTCCCTTTGTCATCGGTATGTTACTTCCCGAGATTCGATCATCGGTATCTCAATACCTAGTTCAATCATTACCGGCAAGTCTCATTAGTTACAATGCTTGCAAGGGTTATAGTGATGTGCATTACCGAGTGGGCCTAGAGATACCTCTCCGACAATCGGAGTGAAAAATCCTAATCTCAAAATACGCCAACCCAACAAGTACCTTCGGAGACACCTATAGAGCACCTTTATAATCACCCAGTTACGTTGTGACGTTTGGTGGCACACAAAGTGTTCCTCCGGTAAATGGGAGTTGCATAATCTCATAGTCATAGGAACATGTATAAGTCATGAAGAAAGCAATAGCAATATACTAAATGATCAAGTGCTAAGCTAATGGAATGGGTCAAGTCAATCACATCATTCTCCTACTGATGTGATCTCGTCAATCAAATGACAACTCATGTCTATGGCTAGGAAACTTAACCATCTTTGATTAACGAGCTAGTCAATTAGAGGCATACTAGTGACACTATGTTTGTCTATGTATTCACACATGTATTATGTTTCTGGTTAATACAATTCTAGCATGAATAATAAACATTTATCATGATATGAGGAAGTAAATAATAACTTTATTATTGCCTCTAGGGCATATTTCCTTCAAGTACGAGATTTAATATCGGCGTTTCAATTTAGTGTACATTGTAAGATTTGAATTGAGGACCATGTATATGGATTCTGTAATTATTTCGAATTCGTGCCATACTAGGTTTGGAACAGTTGACATTGACTTGATTGTTGTGCTATTTTGTAGGTCATATGTTTGAATCCATCCAAAGTTTTCTCACTACCATGGTGTTCATCTTATACATATGAATTTGTATTAAAAAGTAGC
Organism: Triticum aestivum; assembly: GCF_018294505.1. NCBI lineage: Eukaryota > Viridiplantae > Streptophyta > Magnoliopsida > Poales > Poaceae > Triticum > Triticum aestivum. Next base: position 160,066,448 of record NC_057804.1, on the reverse strand, counting down.
TTGGATACCATGAAATGCGATATCCATGTTATAATTGGAGATCGCTATGTGACACACACACTAATTCAAATAAATCCTAATTAATTAATTTATAGTATCTCATTTAGAATGACTAATTAGTTGCAAGGAAAACATGGGCAAGGTAATACATACAGATTCGTTTGCAAGTGATAGAAGATTCGCTTGCATTATCAAATGTAGGCGCACCAGGTAGACCAGGGTCCTGTTGTGGTGGCCGCGTGTGTCGTACGGACGCTAGCACCCAGCCACCCACCCCCTCCCTCCCCCTACCGCCGCCCCCACCCCAAAAACAACAATGAAAAAAAAAGTTCGCGCTTCCATGTGTTGGATTGAAATATCTAGCGGCCCCAATTCCAGCCCTGCCAAATTTCCCTTCTCCATCGTCCCCTTCCGTGCCCAGAGCACTCAAATCCCTAATTCTCCGCCAACCCCTTGTCTCGTCTCTTTCCCCACCTCTGTGCCGGACAACGACGATGAAGATGACGGTCGTGCTTCACCACTTCACCGGAGCTACCTCATCTACGACCATGTCCACCGCACCGGGTGGTCCACCAAAAATGTCGACCGCCGCAACCGACGTGCCTCACAGACACCGACTTCCACTGCATCAGGTGCGCTTTACCGACGTTGTCTCCCACCTCACCGGGGCTACTTCACCGAGCACATCATTGCACCTAGACCCCCCGAGGCCGTTGTGGTTTCACGAATGCTCTCATCCACTGTATCGTAGCGCTCCACTGCCGCTCAAGATCTGCATCCGTGTGTGGCTAGCCAATGCCAGCGCATCACCCTCAGTGGCCCTGAAATGACGCGCACTCTAGCTAGGTGAGCATGCCCAAACGTTGGCCCGAACTAGGTATCCACATAACACTCCCTTGTTCCCTGTTCCGACGATGTTTGGACACCCTTTTACTACTCTCTTAGCTTGCACGCCTAAGCAACTTTGATACTAACTCTTATTTCTTCTGGAGATATCATCCGAAACAAGCAAAACCATTTTTTAGCGAAGCATGATGGTGCTATGGGATTTGGTACACATCCTGCACACCGGTATAACCTTGTAAGTACCTGTCCTCCGGTATAACAGCAAGGTCGATTCCTCTTATTTGATCAACCATTCGTCATGTCAAAAATGCAGAGGGGGTGCATGGAGCACAAGGCCTACACATCCAAGCAAGTGGTAACATGGACTTGTACATGGAACATCCCAAGCGCAAGCAGAGGTGCAGTGAGCCTGTACCACGAGCTAGTGTAAGTCCCTGCATTTCATTTAATTCATACTGGCATGCGTGTATGATTTGTGTGTAGTGGCGGATCCACAAATTCAAGCTACTAGGGGTGAAAATTTGACTTAAAAAATATGAAGGCACTTGCACTCCGAAAATCAAGATAACTTGAGAAATGTGAAGCTACATGCACTTTGAAAACCAGCTAATGATCCAAAGTAGTTCAAGATTATCAAACACTAAATGATGTAAGCACCAAAAAACATAAAATGCAACATGGTGTACAAGGACTACTAATATGGATTGTACCTGCTTGAATTATTTGTTTTCTGGCTGAAAATATCGAAGAGTAATTGCACCTATAACCAGTGCACAAACTGCATATCAATATATCTACCTGCACAAGTATACCAATAGTTTCAAACAACAGATTAGAAAAGTATTTATGGTATGTTGTCATGATACAGAGACTTTCTAGTAGATGGCCTCAATGTTTCCTCAAGCCATGAAAATGTACTATAATTTGCTTGTCATCAATTCCTGCAAATCTCTATCTCGCTCTCAATATAGCACATCATCATTAGACACTAAATCCTTCAATGGGAGCTAGCAAAATGCTTGCATTAGATCCCTCATTAGACACTATATGTTCATCACCGGGAGCATGTAAACACTACAAAAAAATACACTTCCGTGATGTACATGTCTGTCATAGTAGGTCACGTTTTCTGTCATGCATGTCCATCCATGACGATTTTATGAAAGAATCAAGATAGTCATACATGTGCTATCGTAGAAGTGTTCCATGACATTACCAAAATTATCATCACGGAAGTGTCCACTTCCATGACGATAAATCGCGCGTCACAGAAGTGCTTTTGTCAAGGGTGACCGACATGTGGCATCCACCGTAACGGAACACCTTTAAGCTATCGGGTCCGGTTTTGGATCTGATAACCCGTTAACAGCCCGGACTAATGGGGATTTTCTACATGTAAAATCATCATTGGCTGGAGGAAACACATGTCGGCTCACCGTTGGGAGAGATGTTATCCACTAATTGGACCGAAGGCGCCCATGGTACGTCGACAGGCACGGCCCAACAGAGGCACATTCCTGTGAAAAGCCCGGCCTATTTGACTTGGTCAAAAGGTGGCGGACCGGCCCACGGAAAGCCTGTTAATGGCATGTTCGCATATAGCCCATTTACAGCTCGGTAACCCAGGGCCCGTTATGACCTATCCGAATTAGGCCCAGTAGCATCGTCTGGGCCATCCAATATGATTCCAGCATGTTTTAACTTCCCGCCCATGTATGGCCCATGACGTATTTTGGCCCATATGAGGCCCTTTGTAACTCTTGGCCCATTAATGGCCCGTGATGAAACTGGCCCATAATGAACAGTGTATCACTTAATACCCATTAACGGCCCATTACTCCATTGGGCCGTTTGCAGCCCATGTTATCTTTCGGCCTTCTCAGGGCCCATTTATTCTTGGGATCATTTCCAGCATTCGGTTACTTACGGCCCGTTACTGTCATTTTCGTCTTGTGGGCCGAATTCAGCCCGTGGTTACAGTCGGCCCATTTGTGGCCCGTTAACACGTTGGGCCATTTTCATAACGTCATCAAATACGACCTATTAAAGACGGCCCATTATGGTCGGCCCATGAATGGACGATTCCAACTCTAGCCCGTTTACAACCATAATGTCGTCTATTATTGGCCCATATTTGGCCAATCGATCATACGACCCCTATAAGGCCCATTGATGATACGGCCCGTAGAAGGCCCATTGTGTCTACGACCTGTAGAAGGCCCATTGTTTCTACGACCCATACAAGGCCCATTATTTCTACCACCCATAGAAGGCCCATTGTTTCTATGGCCCTTAGGAGGCCCAGTGTCACTATAGTAAATATGTAGCCCATGGTTATTGTGGCCTAGTTTTAAAAACTAGGTTATTGCAGCAGCAAACCACGGAAAAAGAACTGAACTGACAACAAGCAAACAAATAAACAAGACAACAAGGAAATAAATAAGCAAGCAACTTACTCTAGGCTATCACGGCTATTACACATATTACATCCACTGGGCATGAAAGTTTGCCACCAGTGCAAATAAACGCACCGACAAAAGAATATACAAAACTGGGAGCACTTCACAAGGCACTAGGCCTAGCTAGGTCGGGCCCCGCAAACAGCCGAACAAGATGATTAGACCTCAGTTGTGTCAACGGTATATGCTTCATCCCTAGCTGTATGGCATGATAGTGCGCAAGGCAGTCCTCTCACATCTTCATTACATCTTTGACTTCAAGTCGGAGCTGAGCTGAAGCAAGCCTTTCCGCTTTAAGTTGAGACTGAAGAAGTCGAACTGATTGAGGCAGCGACTGCACAGAGGTTGTCTCACACCTGCTGGTGAGTAGCTTCAACTCAATGTCTTCATCAAGACAGGACCTTGGGGTCATCTCACTGTCCTCAAGATGGTTTGGCTCAATATCTTCCCTAAAGTTCTGCCTGGCATAAGAGATACAACTCTGAAAGAGAAACAAGGAGACATAGAAAAGGTTCCACAATTATATAAGAAAATAAATGGATCTATTCTGCATAAGGAACATGTTTTTACAACTACAATTTAAAACTGATAGTTGTTGGAAACATCCAATCAGATGTAAACAACAAAGTAAACAGTAGTGGAGGAAATGGTGCCTATCCAAATATATACTAGAACAAAGTTTGAAGGCTTGAGAACGATGAACTTACATTACATGTTAACACGGGCTGGACAAAGCCCTTCTCCATGTTGATGGAAGGATAATTCAATAAATTCCCCAAAGAAAATTCTTTATAAGCATTGCCATTATTCTACATTTTGCAAAGAGTAAATATAGATCAAATAATATTGGAAGAAACAGAGGATAATGAAGCTCAGGTGCAGACTGATGATACATAATTAAGTAGCAATTAATTAAGTACATCATTACAACCCAAAAGGGCGAGAGGTACTGACAAGAGCAATGCAGATCCCAGTATTGTTGTGAGATCATACGATCCTTTGAGCAAGGAGATTCATCTGAAATTAGTTTTCATACAAGAGAGAAGGTAAGGCACATGCAGAAATTTAGGAGTTCAAATTTTGAATTGATATCATAGACAGTACCTGACGCTGGGCTCTCAACAGTTCTAATAGGGGTTTGGCCGCTGGAGTAGGGGTAAAGTTGGTCCTGTGTTCTTTGTGGCTGCTGATCTCTCTGATTTAACAGGTATCACTACCTTTTCCAAATACCTAGTTTGTACTCCTTGAGGATCTGCACTCACCCTCTTCCTTTTGGACATCTATTACGAAAGAACAACATTTGACTGGAAAAATATAGTATGACGGCACATGGAATAGGTACAGAAAATGGATAGGTATGGCATATACTCATATATGATGCTTAAACTAAGTAGATGGTGTAACAAAGTAGAAGTAATGCAAGAGGTGAGATGCAATATATGTGCGACCAATACAACCTTGCCAAGTTAGAGCAAGCACCTTGATGGGTGAATATGATAGGCCATCCTCCACCATGCCAAGTTTGTTAGCCAGTGGATTGTTCTGCAATGTTCCTCCCGTGCGCACATTCTCATATTCATTTTGATAATGAAGAAGTGATTCTAATCCAATACCGCCTCCATGTAAACCCCTTTGTGCTATCTCTACAATTCTTTTAAGAGATGACATGCATGTTGTAATTTGGTGTGTGCATTAATATAATGTGGCCTACTACTCAAAATATGAGAGCTCCAGAAGTGATGACACTTCGCAGATGACAGCTTCAACATATAGTAAAGAAGAACAAGTCGACCTGACCTGACAGATTCAAAATATACTAAGGGAGAACAACTCGACCTGACTAGTCGACCGCAAGAGAAGAGGATCTTCTTAAAGAAGAGCAGAAGAGCAAGCAGATTGAAGATATTACAAGTCTTTCAATAGGATGCCGGTTGGCCACCCATGATGAACCAGAGCGCACAGAGAAATACTATTCCTTCCGGTCTCTCCATATGTGGCTCACATGCATTTCAAACTAAAGTAGGAACATTTAGCTGACCAATTAAACATCTCTCAGTTTTAATAATATTAGCATAATATCATATTTGAATTTGTACAACTAAACTTGTTTAGATCGATGGGTGGAGCAGTGCTATTACAACACGAACCACGTAGGCTGATCGTGGTCATCATAAAATGGGGAACCGTAAGCATGATGATTATAGTGTTGACGTGGCAGTGGGATGGTAGATCTGAAGCTACAAACCACGAAAAAGGTAGTTAGCAACCGATGTTTGCTTTGAAATAACAACTAAGATTTGGTATGGAGAAGAAAGTACAGTCAACAAGTGACAAACAAATGCAATTCTGTTGTCTCTCTATATGTCACGACATGCATTTGGAAACTCAAGTCAGACCTTTAGCTCACAAATTAAATGTGTCTGTTAACTAATATTTGTATCATATCACAATCATATTTGAACAACTAAGCTTTGGAATTTTGGTGTTGTGTTGTTTAGCTTGAAGGGTGGAGTAATACTAGTACGACAGAAAGCACCTACACAGATCATAGTAGAGTAGATAAAAGGGGAAAACCCTAAGCATCAACAGTAAAATCAGGAAAGTGGAACTAGCTGGACCAGTGGGTGGAGCACATGCTTTTCGAAACGAATATAGGAACATTAGGTGACCAATTAAACGTTCTCTATTTTAGTTATATGAGCATCATATCAGATTCGGATTTCAACACGTAAGCTTTGGGTTGAGGTCTTGAGGAGCAGTGCTAGCACGACACGAAGCACCTATGATGATGGTAGTGAATATAAAGGGGGGACCTTAAGCTATATGAGGATAGTGCCCGTGCCATGGTGGATCTGAAGGTGCAAACCGGACAAAGCTACTTCGCAACCAATGTTTGCTTTCAACTAGCCACTACAATTTGGTACAGACAAGAAAAGTACAGTAAACAAATTATGATCTATTTTCCGGGTGAGATCAATAACTTAAGCACATATGGAAGAGTACCACCTCTCTTGTGATGTTGTGTAGGCCTCTGCTGATATGTTGAGGGTGCTACAGGTGCGATGGCTGTTAGCGGCGGGGGAGAAGACTTTAGACGACTGACATCCGGGTCAGGGGATAAATCATGTTGCCGTGGATGAGGCGGTCGTAGGAGCGTCAACAACAATGTGGATGATGGCGCTGATGAAGCGAGAGGACGCGATGAAAGGATCCTGGTCCAGCGCCATGGATGAGAGACATCCATCTCTTGCAGTGGACGACGGGTTGGGGTAGCAGCTCCGGCAAGGTGGAGGATGGGGTAGCGGACGGAGGAGGCTGGCCGCAGTGGGGAGGTTGTCATGGTGCTGATGGTGTATGAATGGGGAAATGGAGGGGGAGGGGGATATCAAGCTTTGGGACACACTTCTATGAAATGTGGGAAATTTATGAACTTATCCCCCGTTTAAAATTTCGGACATCACATCGGTTGGGGATAGGACGGTAATCTCGCATGTCCCAAATATTTGCCGTTAACGATTTCAGGCGAGGAGAGGGTGTTTTGCCTCCCACGGTTGGCGCCCACGGTGTATGAACGGGGCTGACAGGTAGGGTGGTTGTGTCACGTCTGAGGGAAGTTACACATCTGCCCCTATTTAAAATATTGGCCTACATCGATTTCGGACGAGGAGAGTTTGTTTTGCCGCCCACCGTGTATGAATGGGTAAATGGAGGGAGAGACACATGTCTTTCGGACAGGCTTGAATCAAATGGGTTTTGCCGCCCATGTTTGGCACCCACCATGTCTGGATGGGCTCAGAGGCCGTCGTGTCATGTCTGATTGATGTTACTAGTATACCCCTATAGACAGTAGTGTAAATATGGTAGATAAGGATGTCAAGTGTCAGGGGTAGACAGTAATTTCCATCTTGCAAACACTTGCTTCGGGCAGCCCACAAATTATAGTGGGTGTTTAGCCTCTTCATTCAAAACTTGGGAGAACTAGCATAGATGTTCGCCCTTGGCCCTGGCAACTAAATTCAAATCCAATTTGTATTCGATTACGAATATCCACAGATAATTCTACGTTTTCTTATTTATTTCTTCAAAACCACAACAAAGATTTATTCCACCTTTATATATGATTATGATTTAGAAATGCCATGATCTTCGAATTCAATAGGTTGGATACACTTTGAGTCAAATAGTTATTTTATCCAATACAATATGCTCACACGAAAAACAGTTCACCTTATGTCAATCATACAAGTACTGAGGATTACCTAACCTAAAAAATTCGATTCATTACAACACATGGACAACATAGGGGGTCTTACAACATAATCCATTCAGAGACATGACACAACATGCAAGTTCAATAATCTAATGACAATTTCAACTGGTATCTAAAGAAGAACCGGGATTACCCTATGCTTCAGATAGCAGAAACAGTAGGATCTCCTCTGTCTTCAAATGAAACATTCTTACTTCATCAAATTCTTGGGTTTCTTGCATAATGCATGCCGCTAATTGCATAATTTCTAGCCTCAATATAAAGATTACCTCATTCATGGCAGCCACACTATCTCTTTCTGCCTCTAGTAGAGCCTCAAGAACTATAATATATGTGCTCAGACTGCTCTCTGGCAGTGTTGCCTCTGAACTGCAACCATCTGGTAACATGGATGTTGCACTATTTCCACAAATAGATTCTGGGGTTGTACATTGTGTCCTAGTGTGAACAGAATCCTGAAAGGTTTTCGCTGGACATAAGTAAGAGATAGTTATCGCATGATCCAAGCAGTAAGCTTACATGGTAAACGACATATGAATTATTGACGATCATGGCAAGCTATATTTAAAGGGTTCGAAGCAGCATCAGCCGAACAGAAATTAAAATGGTAGGATGAAACTAGGGATGTAAGTGGCAAATAAATGACATCCGCCAGTCCCATCTAGTTAGTTTTTGCTAGCTGCCTAGTTCGTTTTCCTCAAAAACAAAAACTCTTTTGAACTATCATACCACTAGTGGACTTTAATCGGGATTAAATGGGACCAGTTAACATCCCTAGTTGAAAGGGAGAGTACCACCACTATATTTAAGTTGCCAAGGCATCTAAGGACTTGAAATAGTCTGAGAAAGTACTTAACATTGTGGCCTCATATAAACTACGAAGACAGTCGTACAAATTTTGTACAAGTTGTAAGAATAGCATTTTTGCTCAACTTTTTGTGTAATTGACTAGCAACAATTTTGTCCAAATAAAATCCATCTGCTGAATGGAACAGTATCAAGTAAACAAAATACTATGTGTTGTGATGAAGTTTAGAGAAAAAGTTAAGGACTCAAATGAACTAGGCATGCATTTCTTTACGATAGTACAGCAGGCACTGCTGACATATTGGCCAACTCAGGTATAGCGTAACAAGTAACAAACAAGAATTCGAATCAAGCAATACAACAAAGCAGACAACTGAACTATTTGTAATTCTATAGGATTACAGGTTCGGCGCACAAGCCAAGAAAGCAGCCCACTCGCATTACATTTCACATGTACTAAAAGACACTGGCTTACCATATGTTGCTTGAAGCCTCGCTACTGTTGCAATGTTCTTTGAAGATGTCGTCAGCATCCCGTGGTTGCAAATCTAGTTGTTGTAGTTTATTCTGCACCCTCTATTGAGGTAAAATTAATTTTAATCGCATGCACTGGTCAATGGTTCACCTAAACTAATGAAATAAGGGTGTGTGCATACACGACAATATATCCGCTTCCCTCTATTTTTATGCTTGTTCGAGGTGCCAGTCCCAAAAGAACAAATATTTTGCTTGATGGGGTTGGCAGCTCCATAATTAATAGAAGCATGAAATTAGTCATGCAACTTGGGAAGATCAAGAACACACAAATAAGTAATGAACAGAGGCTTCGAGCAGTAATGTAATAGCTAGCATCAGAAAATGTAGGGTAAAACAAACAAAAAGCAGCGGAACCACATGCTAGTTTGCTGACGTGTAATTAAGAATAGAGAACATGTGTGTGTGTGGCCGGCCAAATAGTACTTAGTAATTTAGGGACTAGTTTAGTTAGTTAGTCTAATTAGTAGTACTAGTTAATTAGTCCAATAGTAGATGACGTGTGGACCCACTGTTAGTTAAAAAAAATCAGAAAAGTCTAAGTCAATGACATGTGGCCCCTACACTGTTCATATGTTGACTAGTCAACCGTTGACTTTGACCCTGACCCCACCTGTCATACACTATGGCTGGAATAGCACTAGGTAACAAAAATAACTTCTGTTTTATTTTCGAATTAAAGAATTCCAAACTACTATTAAAACTTCAGAAAATCATAGTAAAATAACCGTAAGTCAGATGAAAATATTTTATATATGAAAAATGTTCAGAAAAATATGACGAATCCGAATATGCCATCCGTTCATCTGTCAAATGCCTCTAGCATGCTCAACATGGAACCATCCCCCTCCTTTCATTTGTCCAAAAAATACCAAACGCCGGGAAAACCCCTCCGAATATTTTCCCGCTCCGTCTGTAATGTGTAGAACTCCGTTAGGTCACCCCTAGCACCGCCTATTGCCATGTTATGCTTTGTGATGCTTTGATTGTTCTATTATTTATTGTGTTTCCCCTCTGTTACTTCTTTCCGAGAGACCCCAAAGACCGCGGTTCAACCAGTGATCGACTATTTCACTGTTGAAGATCCGTTTCTATCTTCCCTCCTGATCACCAGATATCGCCTATTCTTTCCTCTACTTCTTGCATTAGAGTAGTATAGCATGTTACTGTTTGGTTAATCCTATTCTATTGCATAGCGTGTCATTGTTTCTACAGTTGTTGATACCTTACCTGCAATCCTAAATGCTTAGTATAGGATGCTAGTTTATCATCTGTGGCCCTACATTCTTGTCCGTCTGCCTTGCTATACTATCGGGTCGTGATCACTCGGGAGGTGATCATGGGTATATATTATACATACATACATACTAAAGTCGGGTCGGCTCATAGAGTACCCGCGAGTGATTCACAGATTGGGGGCTGAAAGGACATTTATCCCGACGGCCCTCTGCGTGGATCTTTGTGGCGCAGCGATAGGGCAGGTTGGGACCAACTAGGTGAGAGGTGGGCCTCGCTCTGGTCGGCGTTCGCGGTTACATCATAATAACACGCTTAACAAGATCTTTCTATTTGATCTGAGTCTGGCAACTGGCCTATGCGCACTAACCAACTAGGCGGGAACAGTTATGGGCACTCGACGTCGTGGTATCAGCCGAAGCCTTCTTGACGTCAGCGACTGAGCGGCGCGCGTCGGGTTGGACCACGTAACACAACTTCCTTTGTAATGGAGGTTGCTACGTCTGCTCACCGTCGGCGTTCTCAATGTGGAGGTGTCCAATGGCCGATGGGCCCAGACCCCTGCGCGCATAGGATTTAGACCGGCGTGCTGACCTCTTTGTTGTGCCTAGGTAGGGCGGCGACGTGTTGATCTTCCGAGGTCGGGCATGACCCAGGAAAGTGTATCCGGCCAGAGGGATCGAGCGTGTTGGGTTATGTGGTGCACCCCTGCAGGGAAGTTTATCTATTCGAATAGTCGTGTCCCTCGGTAAAAGGATGACCCGGAGTTGTACCTTGACCTTATGAGAACTAGAACCGGATACTTAATAAAACACACCCAAACAAGTTCCAAAGACAACCCAGTGATCGCTTTCCCACAGGGCGACGAGGGGAGGATCGTCAGGTAGGATTATGCTATGGGATGATACCTGGTGGACTTCAATCTACTCTCTTCTACATGCTGCAAGATGGAGGCTGCCAGAAGCGTAGTCTTTGATAGGACTAGCTATCCCTCTCTTATTCTGGCATTCTGCAGTTCAGTCCATCGATATTGCCTCTTTACACATATATCCATGCATATGTAATGTAGATCCTTGCATGCGAGTACTTTGGATGAGTACTCATGGTTGCTTTGCTCCCTCTTTCCCCCCTGTTCCTCTTCTTCCCGGACATCACAACCAGATGTTGGAGCCCAGGAGCCAGACGCCACCATCAATGACGACTCCTACTACACTGGAGGTGCCTACTACTACGTGCAGGCCGCTGACGACGACCAGGAGTAGTTTAGGAGGATCTCAAGCACTGAAATTGTAGGTAACAGATAGTTTTCTGATAGGATAATTTGTAACAGGTAACAAGCAATGAAAGTAAATAAGGTGCAACAAGGTGGCCCAATCCTTTTTATAGCAAAGGACAAGCCTGGACAATTTCTTATAATGAGAAAAGCGCTCCCGAGGACACATGGAAATTATCGTCAAGCTAGTTTTCATCACGCTCATATGCTTTGCGTTCGGTACTTTGATAATTTGATATGTGGGTGGACCGGTGCTTGGGTACTGCCCTTTCTTGGACAAGCATCCCACTTATGATTAACCCCTATTGCAAGCATCTGCAACTACCAAAGAAGTATTAAGGTAAACCTAACCATAGCATGAAACTAATGGAACCAAATCAGCCCCTTACGAAGCAACGCATAAACTAGGGTTTAAGCTTCTGTCACTCTAGCAACCCATCATCTACTTATTACTTCCCAATGCATTCCTCTAGGCCCAAATAATGGTGAAGTGTCATGTAGTCAACGTTTACATAACACCACGAGAGGAGAGACAACATACATCTCATCAAAATATCAATCGAATACCAAATTCACATCACTACTAATAGCAAGACATCACCCATGTCCTCAGGAACAAACGTAACTACTCACAAAGCATATTCATGTTCATGATCAGAGGAGTATTAATATGCATTAAGGATCTGAACATATGATCTTCCACCAAATAAACCAATTAGCATCAACTACAAGGAGTAATAAACACTACTAGCAACCCACATGTACCAATTTGTCGTTTTGATACAAGATTGGATACAAGAGATGAACTAGGGTTTTGAGAGGAGATGGTGCTGGTGAAGATGTTGATGGAGATTAACCCCCTCCCGATGAGAGGATCGTTGGTGATGACGATGGTGATGATTTCCCCCTCCCAGAGGTAAGTTTCCCCAGCAGAACAGCTCCGCCGGAGCCCTAGATTGGTTCCGTCAAGGTTCCGCCTCGTGGCGGCGGAGTTTCGTCTCGTAAGCTTGCTTCTGATTTTTTTCCAGGGTAAGAGAATTCATATAGCAGAAGATGGGCACCGAAGGTCCACCATGTGGCCACGAGATAGGGGGCGCGCCCAGTAGAGGTGGGCGCGCCCCCCACCCTCGTGGCCAGGGTGTCAGCCCCCTCTGGTACTATCTTTGCTCAATAATTCTTATTAATTCCAAAAATAACTTTCGTGGAGTTTTAGGACTTTAGGAGCTGTGCAGAATAGGTTTCCAATATTTGCTCCTTTTCCAACACAGAATCCCAGCTGCCTCCATGCTCCCTCTTCATGATAAACCTTGTAAAATAAGAGAGAATGGCCATAAGTATTGTGACATAACATGTAATAACAGCCCATAATGCAATAAATATCGATACAAAAGCATGATGCAAAATGGACGTATCAACTCCCCCAAGCTTAGACCTCGCTTGTCCTCAAGCGGAAGCCGAAATCGAAAAATATGTCCACATGTTTAGAGATAGAGGTGTCGTCAAAAATAAAATACGGACATGAGGGCATCATGATCATTCTTATAACAGAAACATATATAGATTTTGTCATATGATTTCTTATGCTCAAGTAACAAACTATTCACAATGTCAAGTACGGTTCAGAAACTTCATTGAGAACTAACAAATTATAATCTCAGTCATTGAAGCAATTGCAATTTATTATAACATCGGAAAGAGTCAAAAATAGAGCTTTTCAGCTAGTCCACATACTCAACTATCATTTAGTCTTCTACAATTGCTAACACTCATGCAATACTTATGGTTCAGGAGTTTTAATCAGACACTAAGAAAGATAGGGGCTTATAATGCTGCCTCCCAACGTATTCACCTTTGGGTGATGTCAACAATAATAGATCATGCTAACTTACCTCCAATTGGATATATATCTGGATCTTTCCAACACAAGGTGCTTGCCAAAGGATAAAATGAAAAAGGGAAAGGTGAAGATCACCTTGACTCTTGCATAATGTAAAGACATAAAGTAAAAGATAGGCCCTTCGCAGAGGGAAGCAGAGGTTGTCATGGGCTTTTAGGGTTGGATGCGCAAAATTTTATGCAAAAGAACGTCACTTTATATTATCACTTGTGGTATGAACCTTTATTATGCAGTTCGTCAATTTTATTACTTCCATATCACACGATCGTATAAAGCTTATTTTCTCCGCACTAATAAGTCATACATATTTAGAGAGCAATTTTTATTGCTTGCAATATGACAACTTACTTGAAGGATCTTACTCAATCCATAGGTAGGTATGGTGGACTCTCATGGCAAAACTGGGTTTAAGGATATTTGGAAGCACAAGTAGTATCTCTACTTGGTGCAAGGAATTTGGCTAGCATGAGGGGGAAAGGCAATTTCAACATGTTGTACGATCCATGACAATATAATTTAACTGATATGTGAGAAAACATAACCCATTACGTTGTCTTCCTTGTCCAACATCAATTCTTTAGCATGTCATACTATAATGAGTGCTCACACTCATAAAAGATGTCCAAGATAGTATATTTATATGTGAAAACCTCTCTTTCTTTATTACTTCATATTAATTACAACGATGACCAAAACTATGTTTGCCAACTCTCAACAACTTTTAAGCCTCATACTCTTTATGTGTGAAGTCATTACTATCCATAAGATCAATATGAACTCTTATATTTTTTTTATTCTTTCTATTTTCTCAAGATCATAGCAAGATAGAAAGCCCTTGACTCAACACTAATATTTATTATAGATAGCTCACGGAATCGATTACATAAAGGATCACAAAGCAAAACTCGAAACTAATTCATACCAAAACTTTATTCTACTAGATCAAGATATTACCAAAAGGATCGAACTAAGTAAAATGGTAAAGATAGGAGTGTGATGGTGATACGATACCGGGGCACCTCCCCCAAGCTTGGAAGTTGCTAAGGGGAGTGACCATACCCATATGATTATGTCCTCGGGAGTGGTGAAGAAGGAGTTGTTGATGATGTAGGCTTCTTCCTCAATTTACGCTTGAGGATAGCATTTTGCTCCTTTAGATCATCGGTATCCTGCTCAAGGCTTAATATTCTTTTGCATAGTTCCTGTTTGTTTTCCTGCAAGAGACGAAAAGGGATAAACTCGATCTTTGGCTTCTTTGTTCTATCAGGGAGGCTTGACTTTTTAAACTCCACATGCATGTCCCCAGGTTGAGGTAACGGGAATTCATCCTCGTCTGAGCTCGTCTCCTCCTTTCCCTTAGGCTTGTAGTCTTCCTCTTCTTCAGTGGTCCAGCCAGAATGCTCCAAGTCCCCGTAGACCTTAGGGTCTGCAAGGTAATCAGCCACATAGCTTTCTCCTTCCGAATCCTGAGATGACATATTGCTCTAATCTTCTACACAGACAACTCGAAACGAAAACAAAAGATTTTTGCGTGATACGGTGGTCAAAACCTTCGGGAGATTATATAATGAATTTTTACTGACCAAAAGAAGTAACGTGCAAGAAAACGGAGTCTGGAGGGCACACGAGGTGCCCACGAGGCAGGGGGGCGTGCCCAGTAAGGGTGGGTGCGCCCTCCACCCTCGTGGAGGCCTTGTGGCATTTCCGGACTACTTCTTATTTTCCTAAATTCTTAAATATTCCAAAACAGAGAAAAATTGCCATTAGAATAGTTTTGGAGTCGGTTTACTTATCGTACCACATACCTATTCCTTTTCGGAGTCTGAAACATTCTGGAAAGTGTCCCTTATGTATTCCTCCGGGGTTACGGTTTCAATGATTAGTTTCAACATTTATAGGATTACCTGAGATATAATGTTTGATTCTTTGACCGTTCACCACCTTCGGATTTGTGCCTTTGAAGTTGTTGATTTTTATGGCACCGGAACGATAGACCTCCTCGATGACATAAGGACCTTCCCATTTAGAGAGAAGTTTTCCTGCAAAAAAATCTTAAATGGGAGTTGAATAGCAACACATAATCACCTAACTTAAACTCATGCTTTTGTATTCTTTTGTCATGCCATCTTTTAACTTTTTCTTTAAACAGCTTGGCATTCTCGTAGGCTCGGATTCTCCATGCATCAAGCGAGCTAATGTCAAATAACCTCTTCTCACCGGCAAGTTTGAAATCATAATTGAGCTCTTTAATGGCCCAATATGTCTTATGTTCGAGTTCAAGAGGTAAGTGACATGCTTTTCCATAAACCATTTTATATGGAGACATACCCATAGGATTTTAATATGCAGTTCTATAGTCCCTAATGCATCATCAAGTTTCTTGGGCCAATTCTGTCTAGATCTATTAACAGTCTTTTGCGAAATTAATTTGAGCTCTGTATTACTTAACTCTACTTGACCACTAGACTATGGGTGATAAGGAGATGCAATTCTATGATTAACATCATACTTAGCAAGCATATTACGCAAAGCACTATGAATAAATGTGAACCACCATCAGTCATGAGATACCTAGGGACTCCAAACCTCAGAAAAATAACTTATTTAAGCATCTTAATAGAGGTGTTATGATAAGCACTACTAGTTGGAATAGCTTCTACCCACTTAGTAACGTAATGAACAGCAACTAGAATATGTGTATATCCATTAGAGGCGGGAAAAGGTCCCATATAATCAAAGCCCCAAACATCAAATGGTTAAATAACAAGAGAATAATTCATAGGCATTTCTTGATGTCTACTAATATTACCAATCCTTTGGCATTCATCACAAGACAAGACAAACTTACGGGCATCTTTGAAGAGAGTAGGCCAATAAAAACCGGATTGCAATACCTTATGTGCAGTTCTATCTCCAGCGTGGTGTCCTCCATATGGTTCGGAGTGACACTTGCGTAGGATCTGTTCCTGTTCATGCTCAGGTACACAATGTCTACTAACACCATCTACTCCTTATTTATAAAGGTGTGGGTCATCCTAGAAGTAATGTCTTAAATCATGAAAGAACTTTTTCTTTCGTTGGTATGTGAAGCTAGGTGGTATAAATTTAGCAACAGTGTAATTAGCATAATCAACATACCATGGAGCAGTACGAGAAGCATTAATGTCTGCTAATTGTTCATCAGGAAACCTATCATTAGTAGGTAGTGGGTCATCAAGAACATTCTCTAAGCTAGACAAGTTGTCTGCAACGGGGTTCTCAGCTCCCTTTCTATCAATAATATGCAAATCAAATTCTTGGAGCAAGATGACCCATCTAATAAGTCTAGGTTTAGCATCTTTCTTTTCCATAAGATATTTAATAGCAGCATGATCAATGTGAATAGTTACTCTAGAATCAACAATATAAGGTTTGAACTTATCACATGCAAATACAACTGCTAAAAATTCTTTTCCAGTGGTAGCATAATTTCTCTGGGCAGTGTCTAGAGTTTTACTAGCGTACTGGATAACCTTTAATTTCTTATCAACTCTTTGCCCTAGAACAGCACCTACAGCATAATCACTAGCATCACACATAATTTCATAGGGTAAATTCCAATCAGGTGGCTGAACAAGAGGTGCAGTGATCAAAGCTTTCTTAAGTATTTCAAATGCTTCTACACAATCATCATCAAATACAAAAGGAATATCTTTTTGCAATAAATTAGTCAGAGGCCTAGAGATTTTAGAAAAGTCCTTAATGAACCTCCTATAAAAACCGGCATGACCAAGGAAACTTCTTATACCTTTAATATCCTTGCGACACGGAATCTTTTCAATAGCATCAACTTTAGCTTTATCAACTTCAATACCTCTTTCAAAAAATTTATGCCCCAAGACAATGCCTTCATTAACCATAAAAGTGAAACTTTTCCCAATTCAAGACGAGACTAGTGTCTTAGCATCTCTGCAAAACTCAATCAAGGTTGCTCATGCAATCATCAAAATAGGATCCGTAAAGGGAGAGGTCACACTACAAAAAAAAGACACATCCGTGACATTTTGGGCCAAATGAATTTTTTTTCTGTCATACATATGACACTTCTATGACAATAATTGTGACAAAACCCGTTATCATCATAGATATGGTGGGCTCCTACTTCTATGACAAAAAATCATGACAGAAAATGGGCTTTTCGTCCTGGGCGGGCCGAAGACGCACCTGCATGACATTCTTTGGGCCGTCCATGATGGAAAAAACTATGGTAGAAGCGAGGGGGAGGAAAATTTCGGGGGGTTGCCGGTTACGGTGGGAGGTCGGGGGCGGAGCGATGTGCGTTTCTCTCGTACAGGTGTGAGGCGTTGGCTCTAACTGAACCCCGGCGAGGCGTTGGGCTTTAACTGAACCCGAGCGATTGCACTGCAGGCTACGCGTTACTGAACTCGAGCGATCGATCGATGGCTGTTAACTGAACTTGATGGAGCGATTCCTTCGCTACTGCTGCTAACTGAAGCCGATCGATTGGATGAACAGTGAGCATTGCGGGGGGGGGGGGGGGTGGATGAACAGTGAGCGGTGGCGTTGCCTCTGGATGAACAGGACCATGTGGTGTGGAATGTTGGATGAACAGTAGACGGTGGAGGGCTGGATGACCAGGACCCCGTGGGGTGGAGGGCTGGATGAATAGTAGAAGGTGGAGGGCTGGATGAACAATAGAAGGTGGAGGGGTGGTTGAACAGTAGCCGGTGGAGTAGCGCGCGGTGGAGGCTAGAGGAGGTGGACGGTAGCCCATGGAGGCTGGAGGACGTCGACGGTGGAGATGAACAGTATCCTGTGGAGTCCCGTTTTGCGGGACGCCACACCCCTCCTGATGAACAGGACCCCCATTTCGACCGTAGCGCTCCAACACAAGTCCGTTTCGTCCGTTTTGCGGTACGCCACACCCCTCCATATCAACAGGACCCCCGTTTTGATCATAGGAGGTCCGTTTCCTCCTTTTTGCGGTACACCACACCCCTCCCGATCAACATGACCCCCGTTTCGACCGTAGGAGGTCCGTTTCCTCCATTTTGCGGTACGCCACACCCCTCCCGATGAACAGGACCCCGTTCCGAACGTAGGAGGTCCGTTTCCTCCATTGTGCGGTACGCCAGTGTCACGCCCAATATGCGACCCTATCCAAAAGGAACTTGAAGGTCCCACCAAGGATAGACCCGCATATCGAAACACTTTTGCAAGGTGGATATCATTACATCAACATTACATAATAGATGGGGATACATACAAGAGGCATACAATGCCACACGAATACAACATCACAATACATAAGAGCCACATCCGACTACGGATGAAACACAAACAGAAACTCAAACGACATCCACCCTGCTAGCCCAGGCTGCCGACCTGGAACCTATCCCCTTATCGAAGAAGAAGCAAAAGAAGAACTCCAAACGAGCAAACATCACTCTCGCGTCAAGATCATCGCAAAACATGTACCTGCAACTGTTGTTGTAGTAATCTGTGAGCCACGAGGACTCAGCAATCCCATTACCATGGGTATCAAGACTAGCAGAGCTTAAAGGGAAAGGAAGGTGTAAAGTGGTGAGGTTGCAGCAGCGACTAAGCAAGATATGGTGGCTAACATACGCAAATAAGAGCGAGAAGAGAGCAAATGGAATGGTCGTGAAACAAGCAATGATCAAGAAGTGATCCTGAACTCATACTTACGTCAAACATAACCCAGAAACCGTGTTCACTTCCCGGACTCCGCCGAAAAGTGACCATCACCGCAACACACGCGATTGATGCGTTTTAATTCGGATCTGGTGTCAAGTTATCTACAACCGGACATTAACAAATTCCCATCTGCCTATAACCGCAGGCACGACTTTCGAAAGATTATACCCTGCAGGGGTGTCCCAACTTAGCCCATGATAAGCTCTCGCGATCAACGAAGGATATACCTTCTCCCAGGAAGACCCGATCAGACTCGGAATCTCGGTTTACAAGACATTTCGACAATGGTAAAACAAGATCAGCAAAGCCGCCCGATGCGCCGACAATCCCGATAGGAGCTGCACATATCTCGTTCTCAGGGCAACATCGGATGAGACATCCTACGAGTAAAACCAGACCTCGAGTTTCCCCGAGGGGGCCCCGCAGTCTACTCGGTTCGGACCAACACTTAGACAAGCACTGGCCCGGGGGGGGGGGCTAAAATAAAGATGACCCTTGGGTTAATTACTCCCAAGGGAAATATAGGTGGTGGTGAGGCAAATGGTAAAACCAAGGTTGGGCCTTGCTGGAGGAGTTTTATTCAAAGCAAACTGTCAAGGGGGTCCCATAAATCACACGACCGCGTAAGGAACGCAAAATCCGGGATCATAACACCGGTATGATGGAAACTAGGGCGGCAAGAGTGGAACAAAACACCAGGAATAAGGCCGAGTCTTCCACCCTTTACCAAGTATATAGATGCATTAATAATGTAAGAGATATTGTGATATCCCAACATAATCCTGTCCACCATGGAGCAATCTTCAACTTCACCTGCAACTAACAACGCTATAAGAGGGGCTGAGCAAAGCGGTAACATAGCCAATGAACGGTTTGCTAGGAAGGGTGTCAAAGGTTAGAGGTTCATGGCAATTTGGGAGGCTTGAAGAGCAAAAGATAGGAAACACAGCATAGCGATAGAACGAAGCCACTAGCATAGCAAAGATAGTAATGAGATCCAGGGTAGCGGTCTTCTTGCCTGAAATCCCGCAAGGAAGAAGAACGAGTCCATGAAGAAGATGAAGCCACGAAGACGAACCAAGCGTAGCCGAGCGAATCCTCACGATCGCAACGAAACGGGAACTATCGAGAGAAGCACACAACATAGTAAACACACCACACATGAACATGACATGAAGCACAACAAGCATGATGCATGACAAAGCTACATGAAGCTACACATGGCAAGAGATAATGCAAACAAGAACAACACATCAAGACAAGTTTATATGAGGCCGGGAACAACATATAACAATTCCGGTAAGTCCTCATGTGCAAATTTCGAAGTTGGTCCAGATCTGAATAAACCTTATGTTTGAGTTGTTAAACAGCAAGTTAAGATGCACCAAGATGATCTACACGAGATTCTAGTCAAGTTACATATAAAGTTCATTTAGTTCGGAGCTACGGCCTAGAAGATATGAGCAAAACAAGTTAAACATGGCATTGATGCAAAATGCACCCAAACATCAAGCAAACACCTCAAAACAAGGATGCAACAAGCTAATATGAGACTTCATGAAAAATCAAGCAAGTTATAATACAGATTCATACATGGCAGGAACAACGACAAGTAGGCATGTAGATGAGCTTGTACCACTCACCACAGAGCAATACATGGCATGGCAAGGCAACCAATAGTAAGAAGACATATTTATGAAGCTAAGAATGGCAAGAGCAAGTTTGTAGGGTGCATGGATCACTAACAACAATCATGGCAACAACTGAACTTAATGTTAACAGACTGACAACAACATTATTTAGCAACTTTGGAGCAAGGAAACAACAAGCTACAGAAGGCTATAAATGCAACCAGGGGCATGAATGGATATAGCATGACATGTATAACAAAACACCCTTAGTGAACATCTCCAGATTATGCATAGAATGACTTGTAGAAGCAGGCTTACATCGCATCACGAAATAACAGATTCAGCCTAACAAAACAGTAACAACAAGTACACTACTTAACAAGCTCGATTCACTCACACAAGTCATTGCTTGACAAGATAAGCATAGCATCAGCAAGAAGACATGTTTATGAAACAAACCAAGGCAAGAGCAAGTTCATAGCATGCAAGGATCAACTACAACAACCTTGGCAAAATTGAATAACATGTGAACAATCTGCCACGAAACATTTTGAAGCAATAGTAGAGCACGAAAATGACATGCTAGACTACACCATAATTGCAAACAGGGGCATGAATGGATAGAGCAAAACCATATGTTCAAAACATCCTTACTGAAGTATCTCAAAATATGCATGGATCTCTCTGTAGCATCAAGTTTACATGGCATCAAAATAACAGTAGAACAGGGACTAAAATCAGCAACATCACGATGCCTAGTTTGCATGCTTGTGCTAGTCACCACATTGATCACAAAAATACATGGCATACACCACTGTAAAGATGGCATGGCATAGATCAAAACACATGTAGACATCAACCTCATAGGATGCACATATCACTCATGGCAAAAATGACAAATGAGCAAGTTCTGTTAACAGACAGCAGACAACATTATGAAGCACTCTTGCAATGATGATTCAGGCATCAAGATGAACTCAAATGAACATGGTGAAATGGAATGAAATGAAGTACTCGTTGAGTCGAACAATTTGACATATTACACGCACAAAACGGAGTTACGGATGCAGAGATATGACGCGATGAACATGGCATGATAATGCAAAATAATCGGGGACTTGATCATTTTTCAGGAAAAAAACCGAGTGAGCGGTGGATAGCTATCCGACGCACGGGCGGGTTTTAGCGGGCGCTCACCATGTCGGCTCGGCCATGATGAGGAAGCAGGCCGGGGGGAGCGGGGCTGGGCCTCTACTTCTGCTAGGCCTTGGGGAGGCCAGCCCACGAGCAGGCGCTCGTTGTCTCCCCCGACGGGAGGAGGTCGAGCGAGGCCGGCAGGGGGCGATGGCGCGGCAGAACTCCGGCGAGGGTACTCGAGGATGGCAGCAGGGTGCTCCAGGAACAGGGACGGGCGGAGGAAGGCGCCGGTGGTGTCCGGGGCACGCGGATCTGGGGCTGTAGTGCCGGATCCGGCCGCGGCGAGGTTGGATCGGGCAAGGCCATGGCAGACTGCGAAGGAAGAGGGAGAGAGAGGTTAGAGGAGGAAGGAGATGAGAGGAAGGGAGAGCGGGGCGGTGCTGGCCCGGGGGGGCCGGTCGAGGAGGCGCGGGACGCCGTAGGGGCGCGGACGGCGACGGGGTCGGGCGGACGCGGCCGCCGGCGATGAACTGCGAGGAGGTACCAGGGTCAGGCGAGGGAGTAGGGACGGGCGCGGGCAACCGCTCGGGAGGGCGGCGGTGCGCGGGCTCCCTTCAGGCCCAGATCTGGCCCGGGGCCGGCCTGGTGCGGGCCGCGAGGGCCGCGGGGAGGTGGGAGGAGGCCAGGGCGACATGGAGGCCTGCGAGTGGCTGCGGGAGGCGGGGTAGGCGACGTGGCGGCGCCCGGTTAGCCGGGGCGACGCCTCAGGTGGCGGCGCGGCCTCTGGGCCAGCGACAAGTGGCAGAGGAGGAGAGGGCCGGTGCGGAAATTGAGGAGGGAGAGGGGTAGAGGTAGGTGGGGGGCTAGGGGCTGCCCATAATAGACTAGGAGGTCCATATATAGCAGGGGGCTAGGGTTAGAGGGGGGTTTTGAAGCGTTTTGGAGCCTCTGATCGTAATCCGACGGATCTGATCGCGAGGAGGGGTTGGCAGGCCTAGGTGGGCTGTGAAGAGAGGTTGGGCTGAGAGGGAAGAGGAGGAATGCAGCCCGGCGGCAGTCTCGGAGACCGAAACGTCCGACGAAGGTACCGGCAACGGTACCGCTATAAGTTTAATGGTTGGGCTATCAAATGAACTCCGAATGCGACGAAACTTGGCAGGCGGTCTTTCTACACTATAATAAGACCGCACGACAAGTTGCAACCCATTTCGAGAACATTTTTATGCCACTTATAAAATAATATTTTGGAGGTGCCGCGGGCGCGTGTGAGTGTGTCTTGGCTCGGGACGGACAACGGAGAGAACCGAGAGAACCCGAACGGGTGCAAGTTTTGAAAAACATGCGGATGAAATGCAGATGATGACATGGGAAAATGCAACACACAAGCAAATGACATGGTAACGACGACGAATAACTAGCAGATACCTGACGCATTGGATCCGGGGCATTACAACACTCCTCCACTAACAAGAGATCTCGTCCCAAGATCTTAGGACCGAGACGGAAGGGAAAAAGGGATGAGGTGAAACAAGAACTCCAGAGAAGTAGCAAAGAATCGAGAGCACCCGAGAAAAAGAGAGGAACGACGAGAATGAAGGGAATCGAATGCTCACTGAATCAGATAGACTCTGAAACCACTCCGGTTAGACTGAGATAAGAAACGAGTAAGACTGCAAGGATTTAGGCAGCACTCCAGCTGAAACATGGAGGAATAGAACACGAGCTTCACAAGATGGAATGACACTTGACGAGATAAACAACACAATGCCTCCGAAAGAATTGAAAGAATTGAATGAAAAGAACTTAGAAGGAAGGATTGAATGGAGTTGTTGAGAAAATCAACAACGAAAGAATAAGCTTGTTGTGGTCTTATAGATAACATCTCAAGATCATAAGGTGATAACCGGCCACAAACGGAAATGATTGGACATCTGAGAAGAACGAAGAAATGCAAAACTCCACTTCAAAAGAATACAGAGAATTAATTGCACTTTGAGACACGAGAAGAAAAGATACTTGAACTCCGCCAACAAGAATCTTGATGAACTCTTGAAAGAATGAATTAAATTATAAAGAACCACCATGAAGAACTCCGGTACAAAAGGATGATGAGATAGAATGAAGGATGAAAAGAATAAGATGAACCTTGCGGTGACTTAGATGGAGGTTCCAACGAAATGACCGAGGAAATTGAACTCCGGAAAAGAAAAAGATGAAACAGCACAACCGAGAATTACTTCATCATGAACAATTTCCGGAAGAAAAGAATTGAATCACCACGATGAAATAAGAATAAGATTTATTATATGCTTATCCTTCATCAAATTAAATTGATGACAAGCAATGGATTTTTGCATACTACTTATTCTTCTTGAAAAGGATTGAGAAGTGACATATCGCAAACTTGAGAAGGTCTTCATGAACTACCGGTAGGATTGAAAAGAATGAATGTATTAAAATGATAATCAAGGAAAAAAATCTTGAACGAACCACCGTAAGAAATGAAAATGACTGATGAAAGGGACTGAATCACCGGGAAGAATTAGAAGAAAAAATATGCTCGAGGGGATTTAGATACAATAGAACCGGAAGAGCTCGAGCTGATTAAAGAACACTTGAACGGAGCATCGGGATAATTGGATAATGGTAACTGAAACATGAGGACGAAGAATTCTTCTAGAACGATGGCCTCGGTGAAAAGAAACGGGAAAAACAACTTCTGACACACTCCGGATGGGTAAGAAAAGAATATCTGACAAACTGAATTAAATCGAGAGGATGATATGAAGCTAGAACCACGAATCTTCGAGAGGACGGACAAGATTGAAAGGGAAAACTCTTCTTCGGTCTTCAAATGACGACGAGAAACACCACCAAAATTACTGAGATACACCGGGAGAATAAAAATCGAAGAGGTTGAGCCAACAATGAAAAGAATTTGAAAACGATATTGGAAAGGCATCTGACTGATGAAATCCATTCTTACGTCACACTTTGAAAAGAATTGAGAATAACTCCGGGAGAATTAGAAGAGTCAGGTAAGATCCTGGGAAAAGACCTGTGGGTTATGGGCCCACTGAAGAGATAACACCATTGGAAAGGTTTGTTGGACAGATAGATGATGCACCGGAACAATTGAAATATTAGAATGAAGTGATAACCTCGAATTAATTGGAACACGGACGAATCTATTGAGATGTCTTGAGCACTCTGGAAGGATAAATTTGCGAGAGGCGAAAGAGCAGGGAAAACACTTGAGCCGAGGAAAAGAATATAATCACTACCAAAATTAGAATTGAGTCCACTGGAGAAGAAAAAGAGATGAAGAATATCCACCGGGACGAGAATTCACCAGTTGAAATAATTGACGAAAGACTGAAGCGGCTCCACACGAATGAAATAGATGGTCGAGAGAGAGTTAGACTCCGGGAAGAAAAGCGTGGGAGGGCGGGAAAAAACAAAGGCAACTCGGGAGGGGAAACAACGAATATCTTGAAGAGACAACACCGGTTGAAATAATTGAGGAGAGAGAGCAAAAACTTCGCACGAGTAGGATGGATACTCGATTACGGACTCCGGCTTCAAGAAGAAAAAGGGTGGGAGGGTGGGAAAAGAAAACAACTCAGGATTGAACTTGGCAAAGATGAAGAGGCTTGAGTCAACTTGACGAGAAATGCACCGGATCAAAAGAGCTGAGAACCAACGATCGGAAAACCAATTGCGTGATCCTAAAGAAAAATTTGAATGGGAAGAGGAGTAATTCAAAACACCTACGTCAAGATTCCTCACCAGAACGACGAAAGGGCTGAGGAGTAAAAAGAAGTCCTACTCTCCGATATAACTAGACTCCGAAAAAAAGATTTTCTTCTAGACTCAACAACGGCCAAGCTACACGATCAATCAAGGTGGGCTCCTAGGGTCGGTCGAGGCTCTGATACCAACTTGTCACGCCCAATATGCGACCCTATCCAAAAGGAACTCGAAGGTCCCACCAAGGATAGACCCGCATATTGAAACGCTTTTGCAAGGTGGATATCATTACATCAACATTACATAATAGATGGGGATACATACAAGAGGCATACAATGCCACACGAATACAACATCACAATACATAAGAGCCACATCCGACTACGGATGAAACACAAACAGAAACTCAAACGACATCCACCCTGCTAGCCCAGGCTGCCGACCTGGAACCTATCCCCTTATCGAAGAAGAAGCAAAAGAAGAACTCCAAACGAGCAAACATCGCTCTCGCGTCAAGATCATCGCAAAACCTGTACCTGCAACTTTTGTTGTAGTAATCTGTGAGCCACGAGGACTCAGCAATCCCATTACCATGGGTATCAAGACTAGCAAAGCTTAAAGGGAAAGGAAGGGGTGAAGTGGTGAGGTTGCAGCAGTGACTAAGCAAGATATGGTGGCTAACATACGCAAATAAGAGTGAGAAGAGAGCAAACGGAACGGTCATGAAACTAGCAATGATCAAGAAGTGATCCTGAACTCATACTTACGTCAAACATAACCCAAAAACCGTTTTCACTTCCCGGACTCCGCCGAAAAGAGACCATCACGGCTACACATGCGGTTGATGCGTTTTAATTCGGATATGGTGTCAAGTTATCTACAAGCGGACATTAACAAATTCCCATCTGCCTATAACCACAGGCACGGCTTTTGAAAGATTATACCCTGCAGGGGTGTCCCAACTTAGCCCACGATAAGCTCTCGCGATCAACGAAGGATATACCTTCTCCTAGGAAGACCCAATCAGACTCGGAATCCTGGTTTACAAGACATTTCGACAATGGTAAACCAAGACCAGCAAAGCCGCCCGATGCGCCCACAATCCCGATAGGAGCTGCACATATCTCATTCTCAGGGCAACACCGGATAAGACATCTTCCGAGTAAAACCATACCTCGAGTTTCCCCGAGGGGGCCCCGCAGTCTACTCGGTTCGGACCAACACTTAGACAAGCACTGGCCCGGGGGGGCTAAAATAAAGATGACCCTTGGGTTAATTACTCCCAAGGGAAATATAGGTGGTGGTGAGGCAAATGGTAAAACCAAGGTTTGGCCTTGCTGGAGGAGTTTTATTCAAAGCGAACTGTTAAGAGGGTCCCATAAATCACCCGATCGCGTAAGGAACGCAAAATCCGGGAACATAACACTGGTATGAGGGAAACTAGGGCGGCAAGAGTGGAACAAAACACCAGGCATAAGGCCGAGTCTTCCACCCTTTACCAAGTATATAGATGCATTAATAATATAAGAGATATTGTGATATCCCAACATAATCCTGTCCACCATGGAGCAATCTTCAACTTCACCTGCAACTAACAACGCTATAAGAGGGGCTGAGCAAAGCGGTAACATAGCCAATCAATGATTTTCTAGGAAGGGTGTCAAAGGTTAGAGGTTCATCGCAATTTGGGAGGCTTGAAGAGCAAAAGATAGGAAACGCAGCATAGCGATAGAACGAAGCCACTAGCATAGCAATGATAGTAATGAGATCCAGGGTAGCGGTCATCTTTCCTGAAATCCCGCAAGGAAGAAGAACGAGTCCATGAAGAAGATGAAGCCACGAAGACGAACCAAGCATAGCCGAACGAATCCTCACGATCGCAATGAAACGGGAACTATCAAGAGAAGCACGCAACATAGTAAACACACCACACATGAACATGACATGAAGCACAACAAGCATGATGCATGACAAAGCTACATGAAGCTACTCATGGCAAGAGATGATGCAAACAAGAACAACACATCAAGACAAGTTTATATGAGGCCGGGAACAACATATAACAATTCCGGTAAGTCCTCATGTGCAAATTTTGAAGTTGGTCCAGATCTGAATAAACCTTATGTTTGAGTTGTTAAACAGCAAGTTAAGATGCACCAAGATGATGTACATGAGATTCTAGTCAAGTTACATATAAAGTTCATTTAGTTCGGAGCTACGGCCTAGAAGATATGAGCAAAACAAGTTAAACAAGGCATTGATGCAAAATGCACCCAAACATCAAGCAAACACCTCAAAACAAGGATGAAACAAGCTAATATGAGACTTCATGAAAAATCAAGCAAGTTATAATACAGATGCATACATGGCAGGAACAACGACAAGTAGGCATGTAGATGAGCTTGTACCACTCACAACAGAGCAATGCATGGCATGGCAAGGCAACCAACAGTAAGAAGACATATTTATGAAGCTAAGAATGGCAAGAGCAAGTTTGTAGGGTGCATGGATCACTAACAACAATCATGGCAACAACTGAACTTAATGTTAACAGGCTGACAGCAACATTATTTAGCAACTTTGGAGCAAGGAAACAACAAGCTAAAGCAGGCTATAAATGCAACCAGGGGCATGATGGATATAGCATGACATGTAGAACAAAACACCCTTAGTGAACATCTCCATATTATGCATAGAATGACTTGTAGAAGCAGGTTTACATCGCATCACGAAATAACAGATTCAGCCTAACAAAACAATAACAGCAAGTACACTACTTAACAAGCTCGATTCACTCACCACAAGTCATTGCATGACAAGATAAGCATAGCATCAGCAAGAAGACATGTTTATGAAACAAACGAAGGCAAGAGCAAGTTCATAGTATGCAAGGATCAACTACAACAACCTTGGCAAAATTGAATAACATGTAAACAATCTGCCAGGAAACATTTTGAAGCAAAAGTAGAGCACAAAAATGACATGCTAGACTACTCCATAATTGTAAACAGGGGCATGAATGGATATAGAAAAACCATATGTTCAAAACATCCTTATTGAAGTATCTCAAAATATGCATGGATCTCTCTGTAGCATCAAGTTTACATGGCATCAAAATAACAGCAGAACAGGGACTATAATCAGCAACATCATGATGCCTAGTTTGCATGCTTGTGCTAGTCACCACATTGATCACAAAAATACATGGCATACACCACTGTAAAGATGGCATGTCATAGATCAAAACACATGTAGACATCAACCTCATAGGATGCACACATCACTCATGACAAAAATGACAAATGAGCAAGTTCTGTTAACAGACAGCAGACAACAATATGAAGCACCCTTGCAACGATGATTCGGCATCAAGATGAACTCAAATGAACGTGGTGCAATGGAATGAAATGAAGTACTCATTGAGATGAACAATTTGACATATTACACGCACAAAACGGAGTTACGGATGCAGAGATATGATGCGATGAACATGGCATGATAATGCAAAATAATCGAGGACTTAGTCATTTTTCAGGAAAAAAACCGAGTGAGCGGTGGATAGCTATCCGACGCACGCGCGGGTTTTAGCGGGCGCTCACCATGTGGGCTCGGCCCATGATGAGGAAGCAGGCCGGGGGGGAGTGGGGCTGGGCCTCTGCTTCTGCTGGGCCTTGGGGAGGCCAGCCCACGAGCAGGCGCTCGTTGTCTCCCCCGACGGGAGGAGGTCGAGCAAGGCCGGCAGGGAGCGATGGCGTGACAGAACTCTGGCGAGGGCGCTCAAGGACGGCAGCAGGGTGCTCCAGGACTAGGGACGGGCGGAGGAAGGTGCCGGCGGTGTCCGGGGCGCGCGGATCTGGGGCTGCAGTGCCGGATCCGGTCGCGGCGAGTTGACGGGCAAGGCCATGGTGGACTGCGAAGGAAGAGGGAGAGAGAGGTTAGAGGAGGAAGGAGATGAGAGGAAGGGAGAGCGGGGCGGTGCTGGCCTGGGGGGGCGGTCGAGGAGGCGCGGGACGCCGGAGGGGCACGGACGGCGACGGGGTCGGGCGGACGCGGGCGCTGGTGACGAACTACCAGGACGTACCAGGGTCAAGCGAGGGAGCAGGGACGGGCGCGGGCGAGCGCTCGGGAGGGCGGCGGCGCGCGGGCTCCCTTCAGGCCCAGATCTGGCCCGGGGCAGGCCTGGTGTAGGCCGCGAGTGCCGCGGGGAGGTGGGAGGAGGCCAGGGCGACATGGAGGCCTGCGAGTGGCTGCGGGAGCCGGGGTAGGCGACGTGGTGGCGCCCGGTTGGCCGGGGCGACGCCTCAGGTGGCGGCGCGGCCTCTGGGCCGGCGACAAATGGCAGAGGAGGAGAGGGCCGGTGCGGAAATTGAGGAGGGAGAGGGCTAGAGGTAGGTGGGGGGCTAGGGGCTGCCCAAAATGGACTAGGAGGTCCATATATAGTAGGGGGCTAGGGTTAGAGGGGGGTTTTAAGCGTTTTGGAGCCTCCGATCGTAATCCCATGGATCTGATCGCAAGGAGGGGTTGGCAGGCCTACGTGGGCTGTGAAGAGAGGTTGGGCTGAGAGGAAAGAGGAGGAATGCAGCCCGGCGGCAGTCTCGGAGACCAAAACGTCCGACGAAGGTACCGGCAACGGGACCGCTATAAGTTTAATGGTTGGTCTATCAAATGAACTCCGAATGCGACGAAACTTGGCAGGCGGTCTTTCTACACTATAATAAGACCGCACGACAAGTTGCAACCCATTCCGAGAACATTTTTATGCCACTTATAAAATAATATTTCGGAGGTGCCGCGGGCGCGTGTGAGTGTGTCTGGGCTCGGCACGGACAACGGTGAGAACCGGGAGAACCCGAATGGATGCATGTTTTGAAAAACATGCAGATGAAATGCAGATGATGACATGGGAAAATGCAACATGCAAGCAAATGACATGGTAATGACAGCGAATAACTAGCAGACACCTGGCGCATCGGATCCGGGGTGTTACAGCATGGCCTCGTTTCCATCGCTTGTTCCGTCCAAGCCCTCCCGATGAACACGACCACGCATTCCGTTCCGACCCAGCCGGTTTGCTCCCACGCGTTTCATTGCCTCCCGATGAACACGACGCATTCCGTTGCCTCCCCATGAACACGAGCATTCCGTTGCCTCCCCATGAACACGACGCATTCCGTTGCCTCCCATGAACACGATGCATTCCGTTGCCTCCCCATGAACATGAGCCCTCGCCGTACGTATGCGCGACTAGGCATTCGAGACCCCGCCCGTATTTACACACACGTGGCCGTATTTTCTTTCTTGCACCCTGGCCGCTGTACATACGTGTAGATGTTACGTGCGCGCCTCTACTACGACACATACGTGCCTCTACTACGACACGTGCGCGCCTCTACATCGACCAGTATATATGTACGTACACGTTCGCGACCAGAATGACAACGCTATGTACGCTTCGACCAGGTGGGTCCCGACTGTCAGGCACTTCCTTGCCTGCGAAGATGTAGATGGTGGGTCCCAGCAGTCAGGGGGGCAAATCGTTCTTTTTTTTGCCCGGACGCACTTCCTTGCGTGCGAAGATGTAGCTGGTGGGTCCCAGCAGTCAGGGGGCGAATCTTTTTTTTCCCGGACGCACTTCCTTGCGTGCGGAGATGTAGCTGGTGGGTCCCAGCAGTCAGGGGGAAATATTTTTTCGTGAAATATGGTGGCCCGTCCGGTGGGTCCCCGCTGTCAGGTGGAGGAATAATTATTTTGCGCATAATAAGGAGGCACTTCCTTGCAGCTGCCGTGGACCCAGCTGTCAGCCTCTCCACGCACAGTACTCTTCCGATGGAAGTCGGTCGTTGACCACATTGACCACGCCGCGTCGAGAACACCACGGCGGTGGCCAAAGGTGAGGCCTAGGAAGGGGACGACGTGGAGCCGGGGAAGACGCAGCAGTGGATGCCCACAAAAAGAGGAGTACGAGGGTGAGGCTGCCGTCGCCGTAGAATAACAGGGGGTGTGGGTGAGTAGAGGGATGGCCTGGCCAGCGGTGGGAGTAATATTGGGCGGTGAGGCCTCTGCGGCATCACAGCCGGCCATGGGAGGCAGGAGCACGCGACACGATCGGCGCTGCTTTGGGCGGCTGGAACACGAAGACCAGAGGTTCAAGAAGCACTATGTCCATTGGATGGACATCGTACGGTCACTGGAGCTAGAGTCGTTCATATTGACTAAGTAGACAAAGCCCTCCGTCCCCGTAAACTTAGTAGGCCCACAAGTCAGCCTCCCACCAAGGTGAGTCCCAGCTAGCAGGGGAGTATTCATTTTTTTGTGCGTAATAAGGAGGCATTTCCGGTGGGTCCGAGTTGACAGCGGAGGGAATGTTTTTTTCGTGAAATACAGAGACCCTTCCGGTGGGTCCCAGCTATCAGGTGGAGGAATCATTATTTTTCACATAATAAGGAGGCATTTTCCTGTGTGGGCCCCTACTGTCAGCCTCTTCCTATGGCTATTGTTTGTTGACCATGTTGACCTCGCCGCGCCGAGAGCACAAACGCGGTGGACGAGGGCGGGGCCCAGGAAGATAAGCACCCGGAGTCAGCGAAGCCACTGCAGCGGATGCCCACGCTGAGGGGAGAATGAGCGCTGACTGGTCGGCTGCTGGGTGAGGCTAACATTGCCGGAAAGTAACAGGATGTGTGGGTGGTTAGAGGGATGGCCTGGCGGTAGCACAACCAGTACCGGGAGGAGGAAGCAGGCAGTCCCGCCGGCGCTGGTTTGGGCGGCTGGAGCAGGAAGATCAGAGATTCAAGAAGCACGGCGGCCGTTGGATGGACATCCAAGAGTCACTGCTATGTGTTGACTAAGTTGACAAAGCCTTGCGTACGTGTCAAAAAAAATTTAGGACAGCGTCATGATCAACCTAGTAGGCCCAGAAGTCAGCCTCCAAATCTGTGGAAAATAGCATACATCCCATTAGCCATTATTTTCAATAATTTATAGCCCATTTGCTAATTCTTAAGGATATTTGAAGCCCATATTCTTTTTATTATCATTACAGACCATATATTCTAGGCATTGCTAAAAAATTCAACGAAATTTTGCATATTTCGGTGGGGTCCGAACTCTTTTAATCCTGAAATTTCGAGTCACGTTAAAAATAGTTTTCAAAAATTATATCAAAATAAAATTCAAAAAACAATTCTCCGCAAAAAAATGAATGAAATTTAGAATCTTAACTAGCAAGATGCCCGTTCATTGCACGGAACATGAAGATGCATTCGTATGAGTAGTTTATCTTGTGGGTGAAAAGATGATATTTTAATGTAATTGCCAGTTGGCTTTGATTTTTATAAGAGTAGAGAGTAGAGAAATCCTGAAAAAATGATATTTTAATGCAATTACCGGTTGGCTTTGGTTTAAAAATTTACAACCTATTTCTTACAACTTATAGCCCGTTTTCTAGGGAAGCCCATTTCTTATCCCTCCTTGTATTGAAAGATTTGCAGCCCAGCGGGGCTGAGAAAAGCAAGTAGGCCTTGGTTTTAGTATTCTCCAAAAAAAAGAACTGGGCTAGCCAATTTTAGAAAGAAAAAAATATCAACTGGGCTCGTCATGTGCTTAATAGAAGCGTAAGCGTGGGCTAGACGGGCCACAGCCCCCGCACAGCGCGCAATTCAGCTCCGTCTCTGAAACTAAAAAACAATTGGGTGAGCTGCTGGGTCCCTGGTGTTATCCGCTTGTTGTGTAATTTTCTCGTTTATTGACTACATTGACAATGGCGTGGAACCTAGTTGTCAAACAATTAGGAGGAAGTATTGTTTTGGCTTGTAATAATGAGGCAACTGCTTGCGAAATGCAATGACCCTAGTGGGTCCCTACTGTCAGCCTCTCCACGTACAGTCATCTCCTGATTCCTCTTGGTTGTTGACCATGTTGACAACAACAGACGGCGGTGAGCACAACGAGCTAACCAAGGCAGAGAACGACGGTAAGGCCTCGGACGGGAACGAGCAGCAGCCATGGAAGATGCGGCAGTGTAGTGGCAGGTGGAGGGGAGTACGAGGGCAACAACATGCAAGTCAAGCATACAAATGGTACAAAAAGCCCAAGGATTAATTTTCCATCAATTTTTTAGACAAAACCCAGATTGAACATGACAGTAACATCTAACCCAACCACTCTTTTTTGCAGTCACAAACAAATGGATCGGTCTGATCCATAAAATCAACATCCTATGGAAAAAAAATTATTTTAGGATCTCTACAACTTGTTGTAAATAGAAGCCGAGCACGTTTAGAAGCCCATTTGTCCACCTGAAACTTCTTTTTTTGCTGTTCAACATGTTCGTCCGTGAGAAATCTCTTGCTGTAAAAATTAAGCCTCATGGACAATAGTAACCTCGCATTCAATAGGAAGA
This sequence comes from Triticum aestivum, assembly GCF_018294505.1. Classification (NCBI taxonomy): domain Eukaryota; kingdom Viridiplantae; phylum Streptophyta; class Magnoliopsida; order Poales; family Poaceae; genus Triticum; species Triticum aestivum. Next base: position 160,032,489 of record NC_057804.1, on the reverse strand, counting down.
ATGTGACAAAGCTTCTGTTTGCCTGGTTGGATGCATATCGTCCCATCATTATTGTCCTCAAATGAATGTCATGAGAACTGAGAAAATCCTTGTGCTTATTACGCCAACGATTGGTTATATGTTTTTGTCCATGTGGTTCTGCCTAAGTAGACATGAAGATTGAAAACAGTTAAGGTCTGAAAAAAGAATATGTCAAAAGAACGATAGCTGAACTGTTAATTCTAGTACAATATATATAGGCTTTCAATGTGCATGAAATCATCACCTCTATGTATAAATTCCCCAGAGATCGAAAGCATCGCATCAAGCCAATAATTATGTCCAGATCAAAACTATACATTCTGATATATATGATCTTGACAGAATCCAGCAGCATTGATAGGCTATAAATGGACGAACTCTTCATTAAGCATATAACATAATATTAGTGCCCAAAGTGTACTCCAAGATGATATAAAACTTATGCGCATAAATGAAAAATGCAGCATATGATTACAAATGTGTAGATGATAATATACGGTACCTGAAAAGGTGAGGAGCCAAACACCAACTCCTTGTGATTATTAAACGGGTCACGAATTACACCCAAGGTCTCCAGTTTGGGCGTAGAGACGACTGTTATTTCTGAAGGTGTATAACAATTATGAAGGAGCAACCTTTCAAGTGAAGGGGCATCTTCGATGATGAGATGCTGTCCTTCAAAACAAATTCTAATGCTTTTAAGGTAAGGTGACTTTGTTTGGAGACAACTGATACCGATTTCTATTCCCAAAACAATCAGCAAGCGCTCCAGGGCAGGGCAACTGGAGTGGATGATGCTGTGAAGTGAGGCCTCCGACAGATAAACCATCACAAGAGAAAGTTTTTTTAGCAGTGGGAGTCGAAGCATTTGTACCGGATCGTCTGGTAGATGGCACTGGGCGAAGCTGGCGGTGTGGAGAGACGAGGAAAACTGCGAGATGGACAACGGCGGTGTGGGAACGAACTCTTGGTATGTTTGTGGTATCAAACTTTCTTGGTAATGGTAGAACTCAAACTGCTGTAGTTTTCCGAATTCAGGGGATGTCAGCCAAGCGTCCACCTTGCCGGTTATGGACAGCATGTAGCTTGTCGGGATGCAGAGGCATTGAACGGGGCCTTGCTGGTGAGAAGAGATGATGGCTCTGATGGGACCAAATTCAGGAAGGATAGATATCTGACGACAGTTGAGATTGAGGGGCGCGGTGCGCCATAGAGGGTGCCACCGAGTTGAGAGGACTTGTGTGAGGCAGCAATCCTTGGTGGGGAGAAGAGAGATGATCTCCTCAAGGATGACGTCTGGGAGATCGCTGATGCGGTCACCGAAGATTCTACTGGTTCCTCAGATCTCGGTGGGGGGGGGGGGGGGCTCGCCGCTTCTCCCCGCGCAACCGGGTGCGGGATCTACAACTAGCATCGCAGCTGACGGGAGCCTCATTTTCTTGGTGCTGCGGCCAGCCGGATCCATTTTCCTTGTGGGTGTCGCGCTGAGCTCACGGGTTTGAGCAGAGTAGCCAGAGACGAGCCTAGTGGCAGTGCGAGTGGGGAAGAAGGAGGGCCGGGGTTTTCTGTAGGAGTGGAAGAAGAGGAGCAGGCATTTTCTGTATGAGTGAGGAAGAAGGTGAGCGGGGTTTTCTGGACGAGTGAGGAAGATTGGGGAGCGGGGGGAATTGGGTGTGGAAACGGAAGCGGGAGAGCGAGCTGTTCGTGTTTATAAGGCCCGCTGCACTAACTACTCGCTTTTTCCCAAGAATCACTCTCTTCTTTTGCGTTGCTGCATGACTGGCCATGCATGCAGGATGCATGTGCCCGCCGGCCACTGCATGCGCCTGGTTTGCTACTAGGCCTATTTAATAGGGTGGTTATGGAGTAAATTAAGGAGATTTATTTTCTCTGTGTGCATCCACCAAATTAGAGGATGCGGTACTGGATGCAGACACTCACATTAAACGAACATTCAGAAGAACAAAAGTTCAGCATGTCTATGCATCTCAATGATTCACCATACTATAACCAATATGCAAAACTGTGAGAAGGTGTGGAAATAAACAAAATCAATCGATGCTTCTCTGAGCAAAGGGCCTCCCTGTGCACGCATTAATTTCCTGGGCATGCTTGTTTCTTCTCAATGTTGCAAGCACTTTGAGCATTTTGGCAACTCCACAGGTATCTAGCAAACACATGAGGCAATAGAGATGACTCAACATGGGTCCATATTGTGCAGTTCCCCTGATATCCTATTCATTGTCCTGAATCTGAAAAGATAGGAAAACAATAGCTATACTTAAACGGTGTTGCAAACAGTAGCACATATCAATAGCTCGGCATGACAAAAGACGATCATCTGGACGAAGGGGATACTGACCTGCTTGAGGAAGATTACATATAATTTCATAAGTCCTTGGTTGATTTCCACCTTCGGCTGCACTGCTTGTTTGCTCCTCCAGACATGATAGGATCGTTCCGCACAGCATTCAGCAAGTCAATGTACGAATCAACTAATTTCATCTTGCGGTGGTCATTGTACCTAGTTACGAATGTAGGAATACCTGGAGCACCATGAGGTTAGCTGATAGCAGGTAGATGCAGCCATATAAATTTTGTGCGGTGCTACCAAAATTGAGGTTTGTATCACTTCTTGTTATGAGAATTCTTCTTGAAGTTGGTAGAATGTGACGACTTGTTCTTTGCATCAAAATTGCCTTTCCCCTGAGATTTGTTCTTGTTGTTTTGGGGCTGGTTGGGCTGGAAGTTCTTCTCGTGTACCATGTGGGCACTAGAAGCTCCCTCGGTGACCCGAGCACGTGTGTCTTTTGCTCTCGCCTTCTCCTCAAAATCAAGAGTGCTAATGATATCCAAAACAGAAAACTCATGTCTCTTGTTTTTCAGAGAAGTAGCAAAATCGTTCCATGAAGGTGGAAGATTGGCAATGATGGTCCTAGCAACAAATTTGTCCGGCAACACACACTGAAAGTACTCAAGTTCCTTAGAGAGTGACTGTATCTCATGAGTCTGTTGAACAACAGAGCGCTCATCGGTCATCTTGTAGTCACAGAATTGCTCCATGACGTACAACTCGTTGCCAGCGCCCGAGGGCCCAAACGTGGCCTCGAGCGCAGCGCACATGTCCTTGCCGCTGTCAAACAACATATACGAATCCACAATGGAATCGTCAAGAACATTCAGTAGGGCGGCTTTGAAGAGGGTATCCATGTTCTGAAAAGCTTCCTGCTGTGTAGGATTAAGATCGCCCTCAGGCTTACCCTTAGTGGCGTCATAGCAGTACATGATCTGAAACCAATATACTGCTCTTGTGCGCCACCTTTTAAATTGCACTCCCTTAAAAGTAGGCGGCTTCAAAAGCGCAGCAAAACCACTCGGAGTAAATTGCCCGTGATCAGGTTTTTGGATTGGATTGTTGAATATATGAGCAATTTAGTATGAGATTTAATCCGAATCAGCAGTAAATAGATCATGACAACAATTGCAAACACCAAAGTAATGATGCGGACTAAACCAGGAGGACAGAATCACATACGGTACAGCGGGAGCAGAACCGATGTGCTTAATGTTGTCACTCATGTCTTTGATGAAGAGTTTACCAAGGTCGGGGAAGAAAGCTGTCGTTGAGGAAGTCGTCGCTGGCAGCAGTCACAGGAGTGTGCTCCCCAAAAACCTGATCGCCCCTCTCCCGTACAGGATCATGAAAGGCGGGGTTCAGAGGACTTCTATCCCTTCTCGCGGTGCACGCCGGAGGACGGCTGGAGAAGAATTGCATGGCGGCGCTAAGATCTGGAACGGTGCGAAACCATATGATACAGCGGCGGCTAGGGTAGAGAATGTCAGGTCGGAGTATAATAGTAGGCCTTTCCCCCAAACCCCACATCCAAGTCAATAATAGCTAAAAAAGTCAATAATAGCCCCACCAAGGTTTGTCTCAAAAAAAACGAAGTAATTAAGGCGTCCGTTAGTCCCTTTAGTATAAATACAATATCATTAATAATGGCCCCACCTTTTATCTCACAAAGTAGAGTATATGTTGGAGTACAACCGGCTACACGTTTACAATCCGCTTCTCTTCTCTCTGCTCTTCTCTCTCCTTCAACTACGAAAAAATACTATATTTAAATCCTTATAGCCTGCTTATGTCATCTAATTATAGTACTACTTGCTCTAAAAGTTACATCCAATGTGTAGTCTGAAATGCCGGGCGTGCAGCGGGCGGTGCCCTCGGTCGGCGCACTGCTTCAACGGCGGAAGCAGTGAGAGGTCGCGTCGCCCTGACTTGCCATCAATGTGGAGCGGTGGGCTCAGCTGGCGCTGGGCGGGAAGCGCGCGCGGGAGGGGGGAGGGGTTTTTTTTGGGCCAAGAAGGTGAGAAGCCAACTTGGGATCGGTCTGGACGGGGAAATATCATGTGCTCCCATACTCTGCATATGACACTAGTGTATGTTACTACTCCCTCCTTTCCGGTTTATAGAGATGTTTAGAGTAACATAGTAATATGTTACAGTACAAGTTACTCCCCACTATGACCAGCCTTGGCCTCTCCTAGTGCTCCACCATGTCTAGCTGCTAAGCCTGCCACGTAGGCATAAAATATGATGTGGCACCAATAAACTAAGCACCTATGCATTGAACACTTGAGTTACTAAGCCATTTGATGCACTTAGCACCTCATCTAAAGAGCATTAATAGTATAGCCAGTTGCTGGCTATAAGCCTACAGCCCATCTTATAGTCAACATGTACTACAAAGTGCCTAGGAGCACATGCTAGAGTTGGCTCTTCACGAAGAGCTCTATTGTACTTGCTCTAAGCACATCTAAGCACTTGCTAGCACCCCCTTGACTGTGGACCTTGACGGTGTATGTCACCTTGTGTCTCATAATTTTCCTCGTCATCATCTGAGTCCTAGAAGATCTCACCCACATCATCATTAGCATGCAGCCGCCTTGATAGACAACGTGTGCAGAAGGAGTAGAGGCGACTGGGGACGCACCACCACCACGTCGTGGGCACTCCGTATGTGCTCGTGTGCGTGCAGGGTGCATGTTTTTCCATCGGTGCTACCTCTAAGGCCGAGGCTGCGGTCGTCTTCGTATCCGACTAGTAGTTGAGCAACGACGGCAAAGAGGTGCCGCAAGAGATGCGTATGCGCTGTTGCGTGCGAGCTTCACCATAGCACGACGAATCGGACGTCGCCGCGGATGGCGCACGCCTCCATGAAGCCAAGTGTGTGCGCATGCATGTGTTATTCACGTGCATTCTGCGGCCGAGCGTGTGTGCATGCACATCTTGTGTACGTGCGTTGTGTGCTCCATGTTGTGTGCATATGTGCATGAGTTGGATAGGATGGAGTTAATGTGTTTCCATGTGTACATATTTTAGAGTGTAGATTCAGTCATTTTGTTTAGTATGTAGTCCCTTATTGAAATATCTAAAAAGACTTATATTTGGGAACGGAGGGAGTATATAACATCCTCAACTTAGCATCCTGATGTACCGTTTCTAGTGGTTAGCGAAAAGTTCATGTTCTTTTAGTTGTTTATAGGTGGGCAGGCGGCAAAAAACGGGGGAAAACGCGCAAGGTTCCTTACAGACGCTCCACCGCGAGGTTCCTTGCTCCTCCTCGGTCGTCGGGAATCTATGCTCTTGAACTCTTTTCTTTTACGTGAGCTTTGTTCATCCTTTTCCCAACACGCGAGACATCTAGCATCAAGGTGCACGTGTCATGCAAGAAAATGGAGATAATCAGATAAGCAGTGCGTAAGTGAGTCGTGCGGGGGGGGGGGAGCGGGGGCAAAACCTTTGTCGTAAGTGAGTCATGCACTTCGATGGCACCTACGCAATATTTTTTCTCCTCGATGGCACGTGAATGGCACGTGAATAGTGCACGTACTCAACGACGGAGCACGGAATGGTAGCAATGACATGGTCAGCCCTTTTTGGAGAGAGTACGTACTACTAGTAAATAACTTTGATGTGTCCTATCAACTCGCGGAATGATGAGAAGCTTGATTATGCCTTCTCCCTCACCAACGCGTGCGCGGTGGCTCGCAGAACGAGGAGAAACTTTTGCTTACAAGCGGTGGACGTGCAGCAGTTCATTTGGTGTCAGATTGCTAGAAGCACTACTGTAGAACCATCGACTTCTGGAAGAGGCGAAGAGCAAAGCGCAAGGTCACCTACTAACCTTAGGCTAGGCGTAGTGGGAGTAACATAAGTAGAGGTACCTCCTTTTTTTATTCTAGAAACAACCACACGCGAATATCAAGGTGTTGGTTACGTAGAACAAATTTCCTACAGTCTGTGCTCAGCTCTCCTCTATCTCTCTTCTCAGCCAGCCAACGGGCGCGCAGAGCCCATCGTCTGTTTGCTCACATGCGTCCCCACATGTCAGCGAAAACGCAAGAGGACCCACTGAACCTACACATCTTTCACCTCGACGTGCTGGTGATGAAAAACAAATCCAAGAAATATCTTCGGTGGCCGCTTTTGGAGTTACTCAAGACTAGTAAGATTCTATTTAAAGTTTAATCCAAGATGCACATCTCGTGGCTTCAACTTATCAACTACCACTCTATTTTCTTTCATGACACGACCTGGATGTTGGATGTCCCACGTGTCGGCAAAAGGAGGAAGAACTCGACCAAATCTTCGGTTGTGCTCTCGGATTAGACTAGTTGTGCTAACTTAAATTTTTTATTGTGTACTCCCTCCGTTCCAAAATACTTGACTTCCATTTGTCCAAAAATGGATGTGCCTATATACTAAAACATGTCTAGATACATATATATTTTGACAAATACTACCTCCGTCCGAATTGATTTGGTACGTACAAGTACAATATTACTACATGTTAGGCTTGTCCCTAAAATTCAACCCGTGTCCTGTTATATCCCGAAAATTCAGATATCATGCTCCCAAAACTGGCGCCTTCACAACCCGCGCCTTGCTATCCCGAAATTACAATGCGCGCGAAAACTCCCTCCAGCTGCCAAATCCCGACACGCGAAATCCCCCTTCTAACCCTGAGCCGAAAGGGCCGCTAGTTCAAATCGGTGGGGGGTACTTTTGTAACACACCCTACATTTTCGACAAGCGCGTCCCTAAGTCATGCTTCACCCCCTCCCATCGCCCCCTTTTCGCCATTCGAAATCCCAGGTCGCCATAACCTCTCTGCTCCAGCCGCGAAACCCCACGCTCCTCCGTCCGCCACGTCACCGCTGCCCAGCCGGAGCCTCTTCCCCGATGACGTCGTCCACCGCAACAGCTCGACGTCCCTCGTCCACCTCCCAGGATGAGGATCCTCGTCCATCTCGCCTCCCAGCGATGGCTGAGTTAGAGAAACGATGAGGTTGAAGAGATTGCTCTAGCACGGACTCCAAGAAATATGGTGTCAGATGGAAGTCGTGCTGGTGGCGTGTGCCATACTCCTGGATGTGAATGCTTGTTCTGGCCCATGCCACCCTACTACTCCTACTACTTACTATATAGTACTACTAGTATCAAGGATTCGAGGTGCTGGTTATGTACTACAATATGGCTACAGTAAAAACACCCGCACGACGCGCGAAGCATGTGAAGCTAGTACAAATAGTGTACTACTATTGTTGATGATTGGCCTCATCCGATAACCTGTTGCAATGCACGTACAATTATGTATTCAGAAAATATTTTTTTGCCTCATCGCACAACTCACTCACAGAAGCAACTCGAAAGCCATTCATAAATTTATTAAGTTTATCACAGTCATATCATTTTATTACATACAACAGGTCATCAACCCACATCGACAACGAGGATACATTATAAATACTAAAGTTTTCACCACACAACAAATAACAAGCAATGAAATGAACTTCAACTCAACCATTCCTCGGCGTTGGAAACGCTTGCTTTGAACCACAAGTGATTCTCTGGGATGGGGCATCTATTGTCGATCTCGAGACCAACGCATGACTGATCATCCAGGGTGAAGCAGCCTACTATATCAGTACCAGGGTAGGGAACCACACTAATGTCTGAGGTATAGACACAGTTGCTTCTCATAAATGGTGCTAGTAACATTGTGTCAACAGCAGTTGGATCGCCTTTCACCATCATCGGATAGTTTTGTCCAAGGAAGAGCGAGTTTTCTCCAAGACTATCAATTCTGTACCAGGGAGAAGGTGTTGGCGCTAGCACACTAGTATCCATACCAAATACCATGCAACGGGTGTTGGAATAGGTCCTGAGAGTGCGACCATGGGAGACTACACCTGCTTCCTTAGTAGTAACATCATCAGTGGGCTGTATACACACGAGAAGAGGTGATCCATCGGAATTAGTTGCCAGGCGCCAACGAGTATATGGGCGCTGGTCGTCCTCATGCTCGTGATCATCACCATCATCATCTCCCCCTTGGTTATAAAAATTTTCAAGTATAGGGGGTGGAATTTTCACAGGACCTTGGAAACACAAGAAGAAGGTTAATTAGTAAAGGGAAACTTGCCTATCCGCATGCATGTGGATGAAACAATTATAATTACAATGGAAGACAAACGTACCGAAATCATAACGATTCCATGCAAAAACAGTGCCACAAATGGTGCAGCAAACACAAGGCCCTCATATTCAATTGCATCACAGTACTCATCCGTGTACAGAAACTGATTTTTGAGCAATGTCCATCGAGTCAAACTAGCAACGACGGTAACAAGCTTGTTGAAGATAGCAACAACTTCATAGTTGTTGTAATTCCAAGAGATGGTGGGAACTCGAGAAATTGCTATGTTCCATAGAAGACAGTCACCGTGATTGTATTTGAACGTGCGTACAATACCGGTGTGCTCAACCTCTGGGCAGTCTGCTGAGATTTTTGGAAGTGGAACCCGGTCACGAGTGTACACATTCACAAGTTCCCACTTGTAGTTGGACCCAATGTAAATAACCCAATCTCCATTTGCGCCTACCCAGGCCTTGCCCTCAAGCGATGGCATCTTAACATCATACGTATCATTATCAAGCGGCATCAACTTGCACATGGCGAGGCCTCCGTCGTGATGGCGCCAGTCATCAGGGTCACGGCGAAGAAGATAGGGGAGATCAAACCTTTCCTTGACTCTTGGGTTCCTTCTAACCATGTTATTAGTTGAGTCAAGAATGGTCTTGAACGAACCTGTCATGCTAGCCGAGGTGATGACGTCACACTGATCAATGAGTTCCTCCACCACGTCATCTTTCAGATCGGGGCAATAATAACGGGGTCATTTCCGTCCTGTTCCCTCCATGGAGAAGACGATCGAACAATGGCAGAAGAAAGCGTGAAGGGCTGAAGGAAAATGGAGGAGGGAGAGGAAGAGTGTGCGACGGTAGTTCCAAATTGAGAGGGAAAGGCGAAGAGTCAGTGGATGGTTGCCAGTTTGCCACGGTTCATGAAGGGGCGCCCTGGCCTACACGTCGGTTCGGAAATACTCCTACTACTCACCCTCGTCTCACTGATATGTTGGAACGGGACCACATGTCAACAAAACATGGTGTGTAATTTCTCGTGCAAAATGCGATCTGACCGCGTTGGCCCGAGGTGCCGCATTAGTTTTTTTTGAAAGTTTGCCGCACTAGTTATCGACCTTTATTTTTTTGAACATGCAATCTGATTGGATAGCTCATGTGGTCATCACACGTGAGCGGATATAGTGATGGTTGATTCGGCTGAGCAACTTTACTATGGGTGTATGGGAGTACCAGCGGATTCAAGGAACAAAGAAATGATGGTTGCTTCGTCCGAGCAACTTACTATGGCGAAGGTGGGGCTCTGTGATTTGACTGCTCACTAGTCATTACTACTGCATCGCAACGACCGGGGTGAATCTTTCCCCGAAGTTGTGTTGTGCACTCAATATTGCTGCATGGCAGGTGGAGCCGGATGAAGGATGTCCACCATGTCGGCGAAACGAAGTTGAATTGTTTCTGGCATTGCTATCAATCCTTCAGGATTTGTTTACGAAAACACTAACGCCCACACGTGTGGGCGTTCCCCAACTCGCTCACACGCCTCGATGGTCGTCCAGTGTTTTTTGCACGAATCTTGACACAAAAAGGTGGATTTTGTGTGCCACGTAGGACGAGGCTGGTGTGTGGGCATTGGAGAGTTTGCCCACACACTCGCACCATGTTGTTTGCTAGCTGCGCTGTGTGGGCGAACTAGTTTCTTCCCACACAGCTAGCCACCTACTTCATGTGCGTGTGGGCGAACTGCTTTTCGCCCACACGACACTCCTACGTTGGGAATGGCAACTGCAGTTAGGCGAACGTGGAAACTTGATAAACACACATGGCAACTGTGATTCTTTGCTAGATGGCAACTGCATTTGCGCGTACATGGCAACCAGATAAACACAGATGGCAACTGTGATTAACAATACATGGCAACTACTACACGGCAACTGCAGTTGTGCGTACGTGGCAACCAGATAATTAGACATGGCAACTATAGTTAAGCAAAATAGATAGAGTTGCCATACTTCTACAACTACACTTGCCATCCCGGATAACTACATTTGCCACCCAGGATGGCAACTAAATCGTCATCCCGCGGTGCACCTAACTTAGCTGCGTCAGGACGTGTGGGCATTTCTGCTTCGTGCCACACGCGCAGGGTGGAGATGAGTAGTACATGTTGGCGTGTGGCACGAAGTAGCCACGCCCACACGTGTGGGCAATTCTAATACTCGCCCACACACAACCCGTGTGGGTTGCCTCCTGCTCACACCACACACGGTGTGTGGGCGCATGTCGAATATACCACACGTGTGGCAGTTATCGGCGTCCTTTGTTTATATGTACGCATAATTTTGATGAAATTGTACTGTGATGCTATGAAGGTTTCAACTCTGGTTCCCGCAGGAAAAAAAAGTTTCAACTTAGGATTCATGTGTCTTGCCTCAAGATTATCTCGTTACAACATTCCATCAAATACAAATGAAACTACCATGGCTAATGCATCTCAATTGTTTGCAGATTAGCACCAATATTCACATCACAACTTAAGACAAAGTTGTGAGAAGGTGTACAAATAAAGAAAAAAAATTATAATTGATCGATGTTGTTCGTAGGCATGGCTCCATTTCCTAGGCACAGTGTTCATTGCTTGGCAGCTAGTTTCACCCAGCTCTATAGCCAAAAAAGAGGTGTATAAAGGACACCACAATCCGATCATTTTGTGAAGCTCCACTAAAATCGGGCGGACCATCCCTGTTAGCAAAGATATCCAGGCAGTGTGATTACAATAATAGTGGAACTGGATGATGAAACATAACACAAATACATAGAAGCCGATCACCTCTATGATCTCTCTTTAGGACTAACTTCTTGTTGGAGAAGATTAGGCACGGAGTTGGATGAGGAGGATAGCAAAACCAATCTCCCTTTCCGCAGTCCCACAGAAATGTAAAAACGTTGCCCGTGTGACATTTTGGCGGAACTGCACAAAACACTCTTCAGAAAAGTGATTTGTGCAGTTCACCAAAAGGTCGCAATAGCAACGAGGTGAAAATGGATAGCCCTGTTTGCAAAAGGAGGTCGAAAGGAAACAATTACTGCCCAATAACACGAGTTGAAGACACATACGCCGACAAAAAAGAAGCATGTTCCATGTAAAAAGGGAAAGATAGCACATGGTGGTTTATCAAAAATGGTTTGAGGACGAGATTGCAAGATGGAAAGTACGTCGGCCGAGATACGATTTAAGCAAACAACTAAAGAAGATCCACATGCAGCAACGTGGGAAGATGGGCAGTGGAGCAAGGCCGGAGGAAGCTGTACCTGAGGGTCATCGGGATGTTACTAGGAGGGCGCCGGCGGCCGGGATCTGCCCATACTGCGGCAGCGAGCAAGTGGCGAAGGCCCTACCGCGCCGGAGCTTGGTCAGAGAGAACGGCGGGTACCGCAGATCAGGACGAGCTGCCTCAACACCGTCGAACGGAGAGATGATGCACATCCTCCCTTTCCGCCGGCGGACGGGATGTGGCCGAATCACTAACCAACGCTGAGAGAGAGAGGCCACGGTGGCTTTGTGTGAGATGGTGTGACGAGAGACAAACCCATTTTTCCATTTTTCCCCACGGCAATCATTTTATATTCTAGGCGTGGAACCCGACCCTCCTTCGAGTAAACAACCGCTACATGCGTCAAATTATCACGTGGGCTGCCTTTTCGTATAGAAACGAACTCCACCGTGTACCCGCGCGGGTGTGGCCGGGAACGAGATGTGAGTACATGCGTCCTGCGTGCACTTCTTCTTTAGGTGCAGGTACATACTACGTGGGTGGGTGTGAGAGATATGGTTTGTGCGAAATAGAGGCAATGTGTTGATGATATCTCAATCAGAAAAACGTAACATATGCAATTTGTGTGAAATGGAGTCATGGACGTGAGATATCGATAGAATTGAAAACAAGGATGAAGTGTGTGGCTGCGCGATCGATAAAGAGTGCCATCAAATTTGTGTTTGCCCATTCAAAGATACAGGGCAGCTGGCCTACTGGAATTTGAAAGGGCAGAGGTGCAGTTCTTCTCCGTGGCATGGATACCTACCTACAACGTTCGACTATCGGTGTGTGTGTGTGAGGGAGGTAGAGACCAGTCGACTAGTATATGTCTGGGGAAGGAGAGAGACCTAGCTATGTTCTGAGGGAGATCGATCGACATCCATGGATATGTGTAGCAGAGGAATAAGGTTGGGAAAAAGACAAAGGTAGTGCGTCGGAGGGTTGGTGGTGGAGTGGCGTCTCACAAATGGTGGGAGAGGCCTGCTAGACAAACGGAGGGTATGAGTGCGATATCAATAAGAGAGGGTGGGGGATGTCTGTCTGTCTATGCACGTGCGTGTGAGAGACGGGTCGGGAGGTATTCAAGGATGATGAGGGGAGAAGATATGGTTGTGGTAAGCATGCGTAACTACATAGGAAGATCAACCGTCGTGTGTCCGAGAAAAGGAGAGACATAACTAGCGAGGTAAGTGTATCGGTGCTTGGTGAAAACGAATTATAGTCGACCTGGCTATATGTAGGGAGATCAGTTCATATACACGCCTGCATGTGTTAGAAGCAAATAAGGTCCGGAGAGGCAGACAAGGGGGAGAGAGTGTGGCTAGGAGGTGGTGCGAGAGGCCTACCATGTCGAGGGGGGAGGAGTGTGTGAGCATGTGACTAATGAAAAGAGGGGCGGGAGTGTGCACCTGCGTGGAATCGTATTGGACATATGGGGGCATGGACGGTGAGAAGAGAAGAGGGGAAGTATATATGTGTTTGTTGTAGGCACACTTGGCTAGAGAGGTATATCGACCGGTGTGTGCCAGAAAGAAGGAGCCGGGGCCTACACACACCGCTGGTGGACGACCTAAAGAGAAATAATGAACATGCGCGATGGAGGGGACGCTAAGGGTGTGTGAGGGGGGCGGGCGTGTGCATGCACGATAGAAAGTTAGCGCTAGCTAGCTACAAATAGAAGAGGATCGTGAAGGTGTAAAAGACGAACAAAGATCATAATTCATTATAAAAAGGTGGATACAGATACTTGAAGAAGATATCATAATGTAGAACATTGATTATAATTTGGGCTAATGTGTGGCTTTTGCAACTCAGGTCTAAATACTTGTCATAATGTAGGGGGCGGGGCACTATACTTTGTGTGATAAACACGGTGTACGTATGGAACATGGTTTAGATTATGAATATATAGTTAGTACATCAAATGTACTATTATTTGGAATCAACATCAAGTGTATTCAAAAAATAGAATTCGAGTTCATGTAGTACACATAGTTCATATCTATCTCTATAGTAATCATGTGGTGTGTTATTAAGGTAATACACGAATGATGGTTGAAGTTGGCAACAATCATGATTGTAGATTCTTATTGAAATAGAGAAACGAATTCAAATTTAGTTCGAATTGCAGCGGTAGTATAGACATTTGGAATGCACTAAAATGTTGGTATGAGTAGGTTACATGCATTATACAGCAAGCGAAAAAAATTAATCGGACATAACATGGATTCATACTCCCTCCTTCCATCTATATAGGGCGTAATGAGATTTTTAAGACCGCCTTTGACTATTGACAAGATTAATAGTACATGACATGCACAATGTGAAAATTATATCATTGAAAGAACCTTTCACAGACGAAGTTAACGGTGTGCTTTGTGTAAGTTGCATGTCATATATCATTGCTCTAATATTTGGTCAAAGTTAGCATCGAAAAACGCATTAGGCCCTATATAGATGGAAGGAGGGAGTAGCTTTGAATAGCATTTGTATAGTAAAACGGGGCAAGACTCTCTCTTTGTGTGGTGTGAATAGTTTTATTTTTTTGTTTTCTTTTTGGTTGAGGGAAGTGCGAATTGATTTGGTACGTACAAGTACAATATTACTACACGTTAGGCTTGTCCCTAAAATTCAACCCGCGTCTTGTTATATCCCGAAAATTCAGATATCGTGCTCCCAAAACTGGCGCCTTCACAACCCGCGCCTTGCTATCCCAAAATTACAACGCGCGCGAAAACTCCCTCCAGCTGCCAAATCCCGACACGCGAAATCCCCCTTCTAACCCTGAGCCGAAAGGGCCGCTAGTTCAAATCGGTGGGGGGTACTTTTGTAACACACCCTACATTTTCGACAAGCGCGTCCCTAAGTCATGCTTCACCCCCTCCCATCGCCCCCTTTTCGCCATTCGAAATCCCAGGCCGCCATAACCTCTCTGCTCCAGCCGCGAAACCCCACCCTCCTCCGTCCGCCACGTCACCGCTGCCCAGCCGGAGCCTCTTCCCCGATGACGTCGTCCACCGCAACAGCTCGACGTCCCTCGTCCACCTCCCAGGATGAGGATCCTCGTCCATCTCGCCGTCCCGCCGGTTCAGCTGCCCCATCCTCCACCTCCAAGGATCTGCTCCGACGATCACCTCGTCTATCGCAGCTGCTCCATCCCCACAACCGCAGCTTCCTCACTGACTCCTCGGACGAAGCCGAGGCCTACTCGGCGCCACCAAAGAGGTTGTACACTCATCGCATCGCACCTTCTCCTTAACTCGACCTCCCGACTCCGAAGGTGCTCCATCCCGCACCCCCATGGAGCGGCTACCTTGAAGCCGGCGCCGCGGGCGACATCTCCACGACGGCTCTCCCCCAGTGTGAGGCCCCTTCGGCTGCGGCGGCCATACCAGCCGGATCTGCTACTACTGCTCCGGCTCTCGCTCGCTCCCTCGCGCTGTTGCTGCTGCTCTGGCTCTCGCTTGCTCACTCGCGCTGCTGCTGCTGCTCCGGCTCTCGCTCGTTCGCTAGCTCGCGCAGCTGTTGCTGCTGCTCTCCCCCTCGCTCGTGCTGCTGCTCTACTCCGATTAAGCCACGCTTCAGTCAACTGAATCGACTTTTGGGTCAGTCGATTTTCAGGGGTTGGGGGGGGCTCGCCGGAGTTAAGGAAGGACCACCCGCAGTGGAGATGGAGGCTCACGGGAGAGGTACCCCACTATCTATCTTAGGGTTCAGGGTGGGGGGGCTAGAGGGCTGGCCGGGGCGGCGGTGGCGAGTTCTTTCAGGGCGGCGAGGCGGCGCTGGGGCCGGCGGTTCGGCCAGTGGTGTCAGGCGGCTAAGGGGTGTGCAGGTTGAAGATGAACTGCAGGCCCTCCCTAAACTACATGTCAAGTGCCTCTCTACTACCATTGCGTTCAGTTTCGACAGTAGCATTCAGATTTCACAGTAAATTTTAGTTTCGACAGTTAAGCTCAGAGTCAATAGTTTTTACCTCATCTGTTGTAGTCAGGTGGTTTTTGGTGATGTTAATTTTACATCCATTTTCATCATCTATTGGAGATGCTATTAGAATCCCACTTGAGATTGACGATGTCTGTCTTGTGCTGCTTCAGCCTTGACGTCTTACGGCTCACCGGAGCTGCTCCAACGACAGAACGATCCATCACAACAGAGCAGTGCCCTGGACGCCGTCTACAGATTCCTCATATCTTCCTCCGCACCTTCGACAACCACCTCTGCCTCAACTGCTTCAGCGACCAACCCAATGATGCTGAGGTCGACACGGCCACGGCAAAGAGGTTGTACACTTGTTGCATCACTTATTACTATACATTCATGTCGATCCATTAGGGCTATTTTGGTTCAACGGAAAAACATAGCAATAGGGAATTTTCCAATGGCACCAAAACATCCACTTGGACCTACTTTTCAAAATCCTATGCATGAAAACAAGACCAAGTGGATTAGTGCCAGAATAACATTCTAATTGTACACGCTTTAATATGGTTTCTCTTTATTTTGGCCATGTTTCTTTGCATTCCTCTGCTCTTCCAATTCCTGTAAACCAAACACCCAAGTTGACAGAAATCCTGTGTTTACAAATGCTTTGTTTACCATGTGCATTTTCCTATCCTATTCAGGTGTTTTTCCTATCCCTGCGTTTTAAGAATCATGCAAGCCAAATGATCCCTTACAGAATTACTTCAGTTACAGGTACGTGTCGAAGGGAACTTTGTGTGGTTTGTCCTGCTCCTGCCGCGACGTCGTCCACCTCACCTGAGCTGCTCCATCGACAGAAGCATCCACCAAACCAGACATCACGACTCCTGACCGTCTTTCGCCGCCTCAGATCTCCTTCCCTGCCGCTGGCACGCACCCCAACGGCATCACCATCATCGACTCAGCAGATGAACCTGAGGAGTACACGGGTCCACAAGAGAGGTCGCACTCTTTTGTTTCTGCTTATGTTATGCATTGCTTAAACTTACCTGCTACTTTATCGTCCTGTTCAGCTCTTGGACTCCCAACTCAGGTCCAAATTCATGTTCAAACTTGAGTTCTAAATTAGTTGTGGGGCACATATCGAGGCAGCAATGAATAGTATGTCTGTCTAATATCTGGTTCACCTAGGGTATGCCTATGTTGTTCATCTTGGGTGGGAAACAAATAGTAAAGCAATCATCATCTGTCTTTTTATTAATTTAAAGCAATCATCAGCCTGCTATCATTATTTTTGGATCCATCCACTGGTTGTTACCATCACTCTAAATTTCTGCATGCTCTCCTTACATAATCTCACCATATTTTTTCGTATGCATGTCAGATATTGTACACAGTCATGCTGAACATGTAGAGAAAAAGAGAAGAGTTTTGCACGGCAATACAATGTCATGCAGACATCGCTCCATGGTGGGTTCAATGGCAAACCCTCCCCACCCCTCTCCAGATTGTAATCCAGAGGAAGATATCTGTTCTGAGGCGGATTCAGACGCCGCTGACCACTCCTATTTACCCCCCAAGGTGTTTGCTCTACCTTGGCATGATGATGTTAGTCATATCATGCATATGTTGCCTTGCAGTGCCTACTTTTGACATCATATATGTCATCTGCTTAGTTTAGACATGTTCTGTAATGCCACCTGTTTAGTTTCTATATCATATATGGGAATTATGCAGTCTCATGTCTTTTAGCCAGCCATAATATATGTGAAATGTGCAATGCCATCCTGTTTAACCAGGCATCATATATTTGAATGATATCTTGCCCATCCTTTTCTTCATTACATTTCCATTTGTCGACAATGTTTGTACATTAAACTACTCTTCCTGTGAATCAGCCATTTGGGTGGGAGATGGAAAAATCTGGAGTGAAAACAAGGCCTTCAGAGCAGACAGTGCTACCTGTCGAAGCAGATCTCTTGTTGGGTCCCGATAGCTCCTCAGAGATGGATTCAGAGACAGATGACCAGTCCTATTCCCCTACTGAGGTGTATGCTCTAACTTGGCACGGTTATACTGCTCATATCATGCATACGGTGTCTTGCATTGCATAGTTTAGACATCATATACACAATATTCAACACCATGTTCTTAGTTCAGACATCATATCGAATGCCCTCTGTTTAGCATATAAATCACATATGTGAATTAAATGATGCGATCCTGATTACTTAGATAACATGTAGGTGAATTATGTCATGCGATCCTGTTTAGTTATTCATCATATCTTTGAATTATGTTATGCTATGCTATCCAGTTTAGATAGACATCATATATGTGAAATTATGTCATGCTATCCGTTTTAGTTAAACAATATACATGTCAACTATTTCATGCCCTCTTTTTTCCACACTATCTATTGCATCTGTCTCTCATACAATGTCTGTACATTCAACTATGTTTCCTGTTTATCAGCCATTTGAATTGGAGCGGGTGATGCCAGTATCTAGCGGAATAAAAACACGGTCTTCAAATAAAACAGTGCTACCTATTGGTGGAGATAGCACCCCGGTTGTACATGCACAAGAACCAGCCCTACCACACATAACCCAAACTCTCGCAGATTGTACCCCTACTGCGATGGACAGAGAACCAGCTTCACCCAATCTAACCCCAACCCCAGCCGATAGTAACCCAGTTCCTGTTGACACAGCACCATCTCCACCACAGAGCTCCCAAACAAGAGCAGTTAGTAAGGCAGCTCCAGTGCCCAAAGGGCCAGTACTATCACGGCGAACCCCAACTCCACCAGTTAGTACGCCTATTCCTGTGGAGGAAGCACAACCAGCCAGTCGTAGTTTAGCATCTATCGCATTTGATGTTGTTAAATCGTATGTGCGTATCTTCCCATCTTGGAAATATTATACTGAAGATGAAGGAAAATGCCAGTTGCAGGTGTTTGTCCAGGAGTTATGTGTAAGTAATGTTATTCATGGCAATTACTTTGCTTCGTCCCATACATCCTACCTCCATGATGGTTATAATACAACAAATTTTCCCATTTTTCTCTATAGAGAAGGACCGATTTGGAAACTCAGGATGAGGTAACCTGTGCTAATACCTCTGCTATCTTCAAGAATGCTTGGTGGCAGTATCGGAATTACCTGAAGAAAACGTACTTCACCGGCAAAGAAACTCATCAAATTCCCTTACGTTCTCCTGAGACACATTTACTGGACGATGACTGGGAACGCCTTGTTCTGTACTGGTCCCGAACCAAGAATGTGGTAAGGTCTATGAGCTCATTTTCTATTTTAAGTATTATATTCTTGCGTCTTACTGTACTCTGTTCATGTAGAACAAGTGCCTAAACCTGAAGAACAACTGTTCTAATTTAAGATTCCATTGCTATCATAGTTCAAAAAAGCGCTAGGCGTTAATTGTGCGTTTTGCCACCGCCTTGCACTTTACTGACCAAAGCGCATGCTTATGCGCAGTTATGCACAGATTAAGCGTAGTTATGCGCAATGCGTTTTGCCAACGCCTAGAGCCTAGGCGCGCTTAAGCGCTCGCTTAGGCGCGCCTTTTTTAACTATGATTGCTTTGCTCTTGTATCATTGTATTTACTCATACAAACTTATTTTTAAATTGAAGGATCCAATCGAAACTCCAATGGCACGGCAGGTATGTTCACGCATGTTTCTTTAACAGGTTTGCTCTTATCAATAGCTCTTTTGATTTCAATTTCAATTGTGTATACAGTTGACTTTCATATCATGCACATTACTAGCATCACAACAGAGCCAATAGTGTTGTTGTACATGTAGACCCGTGGTACCCATCTGAAATCTTGTTGTGCCATGTAGTTTCCCACGCTTTGTATTCTTTCACTGCTGCTTTGTCTTGAACTGATATGATTTGAACCGTGTCTCTATTTTGATTTGGCAAGACAATGCAGTGACCATAGGACATAGATATATGTTTGTTTGATGCTTTTATTATGTACTAGTACTTGGCAATAGAAGACTTGGTAGTTTAATCCTGTCCACCTTACTAATGAACTGGTTCACCGAAATGAGTTTCATATACTAGTACATGCTAAACTTGTTATGTGTCTGCTTGTTTCTTCTTTTAGAATGCTGACAGAATATTGGGGAAGAGTGCCTTATTAAGCAATGGTAAAGGAAGTAATGCAGATAAGGTTCAGGATAGTGACACATCCTTGTTGGTCTCCAACAAAGCTGATAAAACAGCTAAGGAAGACTATCTTGAAGACAGCGAGACAACCCCAAAGTCCTGTCTTGGTTTAGTGTTCGAGTTACTGGCCACTACCGCTTGCACAAGCTATTCAAACTCACTGTCTGAATCAGTTCAGTTTCTTGAGTCTCAACTACAAGCTGAAAGACATCGATCAGCTGTGCTGCGACAAGAAGCGGAAGGACTGCGGAAGTCCCTGGAGCATTCAGATGCATACTTTCTGGTGCAACAGCAAGCGTTGGAGGATTTTAGCGCCAAACAGGACAAAGCTAATCAGCTTGCTAAGCTTATTGCCAGCATGGTGGATACCCAGGATAACGTTTCTTGAGCTCTTCTGAAGTTGTTTCAGATATGCTCTTGTTTTGCTGCCACGTTTATTTGCACTGGTGGCCAATTTTGACGGCCAGTGTATGTAATATGTTGCTTTGTTCCCTATATTTGCACTGGTGGCGAACTTTGAGGCCCAGTGGATGTAATATGTTTAATAGCGGTATTAGGCTAGCCTTAATTGCTTGCTTATTTATTTCCTTATTGTCTTGTTTAGTTGTTTGCTTCTAGTCACTGCAGTTCTTTTTCTGTGTTTTTCTAGTGGCCACAATAGCCTATTTTTGGTAACTAGGCCAAAATAATCATGGAAACACACAGACTGTTGTAACCATGGGCCTCCTGCAGGCCGTATGATCCATGGGCCTTTGTTCGTCCGTAGGACCATTGGCCTTCTATATGGGCCGTAGGATCCATCGGCCTTCTATACGGGCCTTAGGGATCAATGGGCCTTCTCGGGCCGTAGGGTCCATAGGCCTTCTACGGGCCGTACGATCCATGGGCCTTCTACGGGCCGTACTATCCATGGGCCTCATACGGGCCGTAGGATCCATGGGCCTTCTACGGGGCGTATCATCATTTCGCCAATCATGGGCCGTACTATTCGTGGACCATAACGGGCCGTTAATAGGCCGTATTTGATAACTCTATGAAAACAGCCCAACGGGTTTTTTTTACATGAAAACGGCCCAACGTATTAACGGTCCGCAAACGGGCCGACTGTAACGACGGGCTGAATTTGGCCCACAAGCAGAAAATGACAGTAACGGGCCGTATGTAACCGAATGCTGCAAGTGAGCCCAAGAATCAATGGGCCCTGAGAAGGCCGAAAGATAACTTGGGCTGGAAACGGCCCAATGGAATAACGGGCCGTTAATGGGTATAAAGTGATACACTGTTCATTACGGGCCAGTTTCACCACGGGCCGTTAATGGGCCAAGAGTTACAAAGGTCCTCATATGGGCCGAAAGAAGTCATGGGCCACACATGGGCCGGAAGTTAAAATGGGCTGAATCATATTGGACGGCCTAGATGACACTACTGGGCCTAATTTGGATAGGGCGTAACGGGCCCTGGGTTAGCGGGTTGTAAATGGGCTATATGCGAACAGGCCGTTAACAGGGTTTCCGTGGGCCGGCCCGCCACCTTTTGACCAAGTCAAACGGGCCGGCCTTTTCACAGGAATGGGCCTCTGTTGGGCCGTGCCATGTGTCGATGTATCATAGGCGCCTTCGGTCCAATGAGCGGATGACATCTGTCCCAACGGTGAGCCGACACATCTGTCCCAATGAGCCAATGATGATTTTACACGTGGAAAATTCCCATTGGTCGGGGCTGTTAACGGGTTATCGGATCCAAAACCCGACCCGATAGCTTAATGGCGTTCCGTTATGGTGGATGCCACGTGTCGGTCACCCTTGACGAAAGCACTTCTGTGACGCGCGATTTATCATCATGGAAGTGGTCACTTCCATGATGATAATTTTGGTAATGTCATGGAACACTTCTACGACAGCACAGGTATGACTATCTTGATTCTGTCATAAATTTGTCATGGATGTACATGCATGACAAAAAACGTGACCTACTGTGACAAACACGTATCATCATGGAAGTGTATTTTTTTGTAGTGTCATCCATGAATACCTCACAAATCTTTTCACAAAAGTCAGAGAAAATAGCCATCATGCATCTTTGAAAGGTAGCAGGTGCATTACATAAATCAAAAGGCATACGTCTGTAAGCAAAGGTACCAAAAGGGAAAGTAAAAGTAGTTTTTGATTGATCATCCGCTGACACAGGTATTTCAGAGAAACCAGAATAACCATCTAGAAAGCAGAAATGTGTATGTTTGGATAGTCTTTCTAGCATTTGATCAATAAAAGGTAAAGGGTAATGATCTTTCTTAGTAGCTTTATTTAATTTACAGAAATCAATTACCATCCTATAACATGTAATAGTTCTTTGCGGAATCAATTCATCTTTATCATTAGGAACAACGGTAATACCTCCCTTTTTAGGGATGCAATGGACAGGACTTACCCAATCACTATTAGCAACGGGATAAATTATACCTGCCTCAAGGAGCTTTAGTATCTCCTTTCTTACCACTTCTTTCATCTTAGGATTTAACTGTCGTTGATGAGCTCTAACTAGTTTGGAACCTTTGTCCAATTTAATTTTGTGTTGTCATAGAGTGGGACTAATGCCCTTAAGATCATCAAGAGTATATCCAATAGCAAAATGGTGCTTCCTCAGAGTTTTCAATAATCTTTCCTCTTCCTGTTCTGAAAGGTTAGCAGTAATAATAACAGGATATATCTTATTTTCATCAAGATACACATATTTAAGATTATCAGGTAAAGGTTTAAGCTCAAACACGGGATCACCCTTGGGTGGAGGAGGATCCCCTAGGATTTCAACAGGCAAGTTGTGTTTCCGAATAGGACCCAGTTGAAAGAATACTTCATCTATCTCCTTCTTTCATTCATAAACATATCATTTTCGTGGTCTAGCAAATATTGTTCTAAGGGATCAGTAGGAGGCACGACAATAGAAGCAAGACCAATAATCTCATCCTTACTAGGCAATTATTTATCATGGGGTTGTCTACGGAACTTAGCAAAATGAAACTCATGTTTCATATCCCCCAAGCCACTTGTCACAACATCCTTTTCACAATCAATCTTAGCATTAACAGTATTCAAGAAGGGTCTACCAAATATAATGGGACAAAAGCTATCTTGCGGGGAACCAAGAACAAGAAAATCAGCAGGATATTTAACCTTCCCACACAAGACTTCAACATCTCTAACAATCCCTAATGGTGAAATAGTATCTCTATTGGCGAGCTTAATTGTAACATTAATATCTTCCAATTCAGCGGGTGCAATATCATGCATAATTTCTTCATATAAGGAAATAGGTATTGCACTAGCACTAGCACCCATATCACATAAGCCCTGATAACAATGATCTCCTATTTTAACAGAAATAACAGGCATGCCTACAACAAGTCTATGTATCTTAGCATCGGGTTTAGCAATATTAGCAGCTTCCTCACAAAAGTAGATAACATGCTCATGTATATTATCAGCGAAGAGATCCTTAACCATAGCAATACTAGGTTCAACTTTAATTTGCTCAGGAGGGGTATATGTTCTAGTATTACTCTTACGAACAACAGTTGAAGCTTTAGCATGATCCTTTATCCTAACAGGGAAAGGTGGTTTCTCAACATAAGCAGTAGGAACAATAGGATCATTATAAGTGATAGTCTTTTCTTCAACTGTAATAGGTGCAACTACTTTTAAACCACTTCTCCTTAGGGAGATCAACGTGAGTAGCAAAACATTCACAGAAAGAAGCAACTATCTCAGAGTCAAGTCCATATTTAGCGCTAAATCCACAAAAAACATCGGTATCCATAAAAGATTTAACACAATCAAACTTAGGTGTCATACCTGGTTCCTACCATCGTCGCCCCAATCCTCAGAGTTGCATTTAATTCTTTCCAATAAATCCCACTTGAATTGAATAGTCTTCAGCATATAAGAACCAACACAGGAAGTATCAAGCATGGTGCGATCATTGAGAGAAAGCCGAGCATAAAACTTTTGAATAATCATATCTCTTGAGATCTCATGATTGGGGCATGAATATAACATTGACTTAAGCCTCCCCAAGCTTGAGCGATGCTTTCTCCTTCGTGAGGCCAAAAATTATATATATAATTACGATCATGATGAACAAGATGCAAAGGTTAGAATTTCTGGTGAAATTCCAATTTCAATCGTTTATAGTTCCAAGATCCTGTATCATCACATAGCCTATACCATGTCAGTGCATCTCCCTTCAAAGATAAAGGGAAGACCTTCCTCTTAACAACATTATCGGGTATACCTTCAAGCTTAAATAATCCACAAACTTCATCCACATAGATAAGGTGTAAATCGGGATGCAATGTTCTATCTCCTGCAAAGGGATTAGCTAGCAGTTTCTTATCATACCCGAAGGAATCTCAAAGTAAACATTTTCAATAGGTTCAGTAGGTTGAGGAGCAACTCTTTGCTCTAGTGGTCGGGGCGAAGATGCCCCGAACAAGCCTCTCAAAGGATTAGTTTCCATAGTAACAAGTGATAGAAAATTTCTAGACACTATATAAATATTTCCTTACCAAGTTCCACTCACCAAAGGCGCTTCACTCCCCGGCAACGGCGCCAGCAAAGAGTCTTGATGACCCACAAGTATAGGGGATCTATCATAGTCCTTTCGATAAGTAAGAGTGTCGAACCCAACGAGGAGCAGTAGGAAATGACAAGTGGTTTTCAGTAAGGTATTCGCTGCAAGCACTGAAATTGTAGGTAACAGATAGTTTTGTGATAGGATAATTTGTAACAGGTAACAAGCAATGAAAGTAAATAGGGTGCAGCAAGGTGGCCCAATCCTTTTTGTAGCAAAGGACAATCCTGGACAATTTCTGATAATGAGAAAAGCGCTCCCGAGGACACATGGGAATTATCGTCAAGCTAGTTTTCATCACGCTCATATGATTTGCGTTCGGTACTTTGATAATTTGATATGTGGGTGGACCGGTGCTTGGGTACTGCCCTTTCTTGGACAAGCATCCCACTTATTATTAACCCCTATTGCAAGCATCCGCAACTACAAAAGAAGTATTAAGATAAACCTAACCATAGCATGAAACTAGTGGATCCAAATCAGCCCCTTACGAAGCAACACAGAAACTAGGGTTTAAGCTTCTGTCATTCTAGCAACACATCATCTAGTTATTACTTCCCAATGCCTTCCTCTAGGTCCAAATAATGGTGATGTGTCATGTAGTCGACATTCACATAACACCACTAGAGGAGACACAACATACATCTCATCAAAATATCGAACGAATACCAAATTCACATGACTATTAATAGCAAGACTTCACCCATGTCCTCAGGAACAAACGTAACTACTCACAAAGCATATTCATTTTCATTAAGGATCTGAACATATGATGTTCCACCAAATAAACCAATTAGCATCAACTACAAGGAGTAATCAACACTACTAGCTACCCGCAGGTACCAATTTGTGGTTTTGATACAAGATTGGATACAAGAGATGAACTAGGGTTTTGAGAGGAGATGGTGCTGGTGAAGATGTTGATGGAGATTGACCCCCTCCCGATGAGAGGATCGTTGGTGATGACGATGCTGATGATTTCCCCTCCCGGAGGGAAGTTTCCCTGGCAGAACAGCTCCGCCGGAGCCCTAGATTGGTTCCGCCAAGGTTCCGCCTCGTGGCGGCGGAGTTTCGTCCCGTAAGCTTGCTTATGATTTTTTCCAGGGTAAGAGACTTCATATAGAAGAAGATGGGCACTGGAGGGCCACCAGGGGGCCCACAAGATAGGGGGTGTGCCCAGCAGAGGTGGGCGCGCCCCCACCCTCGTGGCCAGGGTGTGGGCCCCCTCTGGTACTTTCTTTGCTCAATAATTCTTATTAATTCCAAAAATGACTTTCGTGGAGTTTCAAAACTTTTGGAGCTGTGCAGAATATGTTTCCAGTATTTGCTCCTTTTCCAACCCAGAATCCCAGCTGTCGGCATTCTCCCTATTCATGATAAACATTCTAAAATAAGAGAGAATAGCCATAAGTATTGTGACATAACATGTAATAACATCCCATAATGCAATAAATATCGATATAAAATCATGATGCAAAATGGATGTATCAAGTACTCATCCAAAGTACTCGCAAGCAAGGATCTACAGTACATATGCATGGGTATATGTGTAAAGAGGCAATATCGGTGGACTGAACTGCAGAATGCCAGAATAGGAGGGGGATAGCCAGTCCTATCGAAGACTATGCTTCTGGCCGCCTCCATCTTGCAGCATGTAGAAGAGAGTAGATTGAAGTCCAGCAGGTATCATCACATAGCATAATCATACCCAGCGATTCTCCCCTCGTCGCCCTGTGGAGAAGCGATCACCGGGTTGTCTCTGGAACTTGTCTTGGTGTGTTTTATTAAGATCCGGTTCTAGTTGTCATAAGGTCAAGGTACAACTCCGGGTCATCCTTTTACCGAGGGACACGACTATTCGAATAGATAAACTTCCCTGCAAGGGTGCACTACATAACCCAACACGCTCGATCCCTTTGGCCGGACACACTTTCGTGAGTCATGCCCGGCCTCAGAAGATCAAGACATCGCAGCCCCACCTAGGCACAACAGAGATATGAGCATGCTGGTCTAAATCCTATGCACGCAGGGGTCTGGGCCCATTGCCCATTGCACACCTGCACGTTGCGGGGGCGGCCTGTGAGAAGACATAGCAACCTCCATTACAAAGGAAGTTGTGTTACGCGGTCCAACCCGGCGTGCGCCACCCAGTCACTAACGTCAAGAAGGCTTCGGTTGATACCACGACGTCGACTGCCCATAATTGTCCCCGCGTAGTTGGTTAGTGCGTATAGGCCAGTGGCCAGACCCAGATCAAATACTAAGATCTTGTTAAGCATGTTATTTTGAAGTAACCGCGAACGCCGACCAGGGCCAGGCCCACCTCTCACCTAGGTGGTCTCAACCTGCCCTGTCGCTTCACCACAAAGTAACACTCGGGGGCCGTCGGGAACCCAGGCCCACATCTACCGGGATGGAGCCACCTGTCCTTCCAGCCCCCACATCGGAATCACTTGTGGGTACTCTACGAGCCGACCCGACTTTAGTCACCATCTGTATAATATGTATGTATGTAAGTATATACCCGTGATCACCTCCCGAGTGATCATGGCCAGATATTATAGCAAGGCAGACTAACAAGAATGTAGGGCCAGAGATGATAAACTACCATCCTATACTAAGCATTTAGGATTGCAGGTAAGGTATCAACAACTGTAGAAACAATGACACGCTATGCAACAGAATAGGATTAATCGAACAATAACATGCTATACTACTCTAATGCAAGCAGTAGAGGGCAGAATAGGCAATATCTGGTGATCAAGGGGGTGGGGGCTTGCCTGGTTGCTCTGCAGACAGACTCGGACCCTCAAAGGTGAAGTAGTCGGTCACCAGATCATCAGCGGTCTCGGGGTCTATCACAGTATCGGGGTCTACCGAAACATAAGCAACAAAGGGGAAACAAATAAATAAAAGAGCATACAATAGCATCACAAAGCATCAAATAGTAAAAATGTTGTGCTAGGGGTGACCTAACGCAGTGCTACGCATTACAGACGCAGAGGGAAAACATCTGGGGATGTTTTCCCGGTGTTTGGTATTTCCCGGATAGATGAAAGAGAGGGAATGATCCATCTTTGCAGTGTTAAGAGGCATGTGACGGCTACATAGAGGTCACCAACAAATTCGTCTCGTTTTTCGGAATGCTTTTCATATATAAAACATTTTCATCGGAGCAACAGTTTATTTTATATGATTTTCCACAGTTTTATCAATTTTTTGGATTTGATATTAATTTGATAATGAACTGCATTTTGCCATGGGTACACAAAGTGTACCAGACAAGGGGTATGACAAGTGGGTCTAGTCAAAGTCAACAAGTCAAAGTTGAAGGGGTCAAACTGTGACACCCCCGATTCAATCGTAGACTAATCATACATGCAAATGTGTACGATCAAGATCAGGGACTCACGGGAAGATATCACAACACAACTCTAGACAGAAATCAAAATAAAACAAGCTTTATATTACAAGCCAGGGGCCTCCAGGGCTCAAATACAAGCTTGATACACAAGAGTCAGCAGAAGCAACAATATTTGAGCACAGACATAAGTTAAACAAGTTTTGCCTTAAGAAGGCTAGCACAAAAGCAACACGATCGAAGAGGCAAGGCCTCCTGCCTGGGACCTCCAAACTACTCCAGGTTGCCGGCGGTCTCCACGTAGCAGTATCTGTCGGCGTTGGCATCTGGCTCCAGGGATCCACCATCTGGTTGCATCAACCGGAAAGAAGAAAGAAGGGGGAAAACGGGAAGCAAAGCAACCGTGAGTACTCATCCAAAGTACTCGCAAGCATCAGATCTATACTAAGTATGCATTGGTATCAAATGGAAGGTTTGTATCTGTGGACTGAACTACAGAATGCCTGAAATAGAGGGGGAAGGCCTAGCCTATCGAATACTAGCATCTTCAAGAAGCTCCAAGCATCTTGCAGCATGTAGAAGAGTAAAGAATAGCATCTTATATTTAACAAACATGTTGTAGTATCAACGCCTAGAGATCCTTCCTCGACTCCCTACGAGAAAGCAATCCGGAGCCACATATCCATCACATATCTCAAGTATCCATTTCTAGTTTTATAAGATCCGGATACAAGTCTGAATGTCCATTACCGTGGACACGGTATTCAAATATATATCTTCCCTGCAGGGGTGCACCATGCTACCCAACACGCTCGATCACTCTTGTCCGACACACCTTTCTGGGGTCAATGCCCGGCCTTAGAAGATCAACACGTCGCAGCCCTACCTAGGCTCAGCAGAGAGGTCCCCGCGGGTCTACATCCTAAGCACTCCGGGGTCTGGGCCCATCGCCCGTTGTACTCCGTATCGTTGCGCACAGGGCGATCCAAGCCACCTCCACCGGGGCGCCGACCAGGCCATGTCGCAATGCTGAACTGGACGTGTGACAAAGCTTCGACTGATACCACGACGCCAAGGCCCATAACTATTCTCGTGTGATGGTTAGTGCGTAAAGGCCAGAGGCCAACTCAGAACAAATACCCAAACCTGTTAGTGCATTGGGGGCTCGCGGAAACGAGCAGAGACTCACGATAAGTTGACCCCGTCGCCCCGTCTCATGGATTACGGCAAGGGCCCAGACTGCCCGGCCGTGCCATGTGGAAAACTCGCGGGTGCTCTACGGGCCCGCCCGACTTTCACATCAACTCGCGGGTAGCCCTCAGGGCCGACCCAACTTCATCAATGGTCTCAAGTAAGGTCAAGGTAATCGTGTGTCCAAACATCAAGGGGAAAACCCGAGGAATCACCCACGGAGGATTGCACTCAATGTAATCATCAAGGTGAACATAAGAGGGACCACCCTCGAGGTTCACACTTGAGGTGTTGAACGACAGAGCCGTATCGGGAATGGTGAAAGAGAAAATCACCCTCGATGACCACGACCGAATAGCTACACTAGAGAATTATCATCAGGAGTGCGTTATGAGGGATCACCCTCGGCACTCGATAGTAGCTCTGCAGAGTCGAGCAACCAAAGGGGCGTGATGTGATGTGAGGTGTCGGGCTCTGGTTGTCGATCACGCTGATCGAGTCATCGATGATGGAGCAGGGGCAACAAGGACATGTACTGGGGGTCACGGATGGATCACTAACCAACCTATACTAAGCAGTTTAGGATAAGTAGGTAAGGTACAATGAGCAGGCTATGCATCAGAATAGGAGCAAACAATAACAATAGCAAAATCTAATGCAAGCATCAGAGAATGGGATGGGCGATATCGGGATGATCAAAGGGGGGGCTTGCTTGGTTGCTCAGGCAAGAAGGAGGGTCGTCGGTGATGTAGTCGATCACAGGGACATCAGCAGCAGTCTCCGGGTCTACCAGAGAGAAGAGGGGGGGAGAAAACAGTAAATACATAGCAAGCAAGAGCATAACTTGACAACAGGCAAAGCTAGACGTGTTCTAACGCGGTGCTTGGTGATACTGGCAAAGGGGGAAACATCCGGGGAAGTTTTCCCGGTTCCGGACGTCTATCAGACAGATGAACCGGAGGGGAAATTTTGCATGTTTGTTATGCTAGGGATGTGTGGCGGGCGAACAGACCACGTATTTCGATTCATCCCGTCGTTCTGGGCAACTTTCATGTATAAAACTTTTTCATCCAAGCTACTGACTATTTTATATTATTTTTCAAAGTTTTAAACAATTTATGGAATTAAATAAATTATCAGAAATGAATATGACATCAGCATGGCGTCATCAACGCATCAGTTGTCTACTAACCAGCTGACCAGTCAATAGGGCGCACGTGGGGCCCACTGGCAGTGACTAGGCAATGCCCAGCCAACCGTTGACTGGGTCAACAGGTCCGTGGGGCCCAGTGGAAGCGACACCGGGGTGGGGCCTAGAGGCGCCCAGGTCAACATGGCGATGGAAGTCGCGCCAGCAACCAAAACGGACGGCGGCCCGCACGGGAGGCAGCCGGATTTTCGCTACGATGCCTCAAATCGAACGTGGCTAGGCTCGTTTGGCTGCGGTCGATCTCGCGCATCCAACAGCAGTGGTCACGGGGGCTGGAGTTGACCGGAGCAGGGTGCAACATCGACGACTGTGGCGGCCGGAACTCGGCTCGATGTGGGTCAACAACAACAGCTTGTTTGCGGACAAACTAAACTGCCAAGGGACCTCTACATGTGCGTGCGACGACGATGGACTACTACGCGTGGTCATTTGGTCACCGGGAGGTGGACGGTGACGAGCGTCCGCGGCGAAGGTCTCGTCCGCAGTGGGGATGGCGGCCACAAGGTACGATCGTTAACGAGAAGGGTGGGGGAAAGAAGGCGGGGGCTCACCGTGACCTGCAGGTGAGCAAAGCGAGCTTGGGGGAGAGCTCGCCGGAGCAAATCATCGACGGAGTTCGACGGCCAAGGAGGAAGAAGATGGCGAGGATCCGGTGCAGCAGTGCCTTCCAGCTCGAGATGGCCGCCGTAGTCGACGCAGAGGAGGCCGACAGAGTGGATGGCATGGCAGCGCGGCGAGAGGAGGACGATGGCCATGGCAGCAAGGAAAGCGAGGCGACCGTGGCGTTCAGCCCTTCCTCCAGATCGGTAGAGGGGGAGAGGTGGACTTGGGCAAGAGGGGCGAAGTGGGCGGGACGAGATGAGGGGAGCCCAGGGCGTCGCCCTTATCCCCTCGGGGCGGCGTCGGCAAGGCTGGTCCGGCGGGGACAAGCCCCTGTAGCGGCTCGGGTCAGGGGAATAGAGAGGAGGGAGGCGACCGGGGGAGATGGGCTGGACCAGTTGGGCCTGCTGGGTTGCGCCACCCAGGTGGCTAAGGCCCAGGGGATAGTGGGCCTTATCTCTTTTTCCTTTTGCCTTTTCTTTTCTTTCCATTTTCTTTTAGCTAGCAAATGTATTTTGTACAAAGTGGGACTTGGCTAGATAAATACCTTGCATTTACTAGCCCTACCACAAAAAGTTTGGGAGGCTTTCGAGTTTGTTTGAAATTTTTCATAAATGGAAAGGCATTTAAATGATTGTTTAAGCCACTGTTAAATTTACAAAAGGGGATTTAAACACTTTACAAAAGTGTTGGGTCACCACCATAATTAGTTATGGAATATTTGCCACACTTTCAACATTTTATTTTGCATGTTTGACAAACATGAATTTTGAACTATAATTTGAATTTAATTTGAATTATGCTTTGGATCAAATGAGCATTAGTAACAGTAAGAATGATGACCTGGCAACATTAGGAGGAGATTACTGTAGCTTAATTATCCAGGCTTCACAATTCTCCTCCAGTACAAGAAATCTCGTCCCGAGATTTAAGGGGTGAAGTAAGGGGGAAAGACTCAAGAAGGACGGAGCTCAACTCAAGATAGGTACTTGGGGGCTATCTCAGTGAACATGGCATAGAGGCATCACTCCAGGTTAAATTCAAGAAAGTCATCGAGAGCAAGGTAAGAAGGTGCAACAAGAAGTTTCAAGCGTGTAGGCAATCGTTCGTTGCCTGAAACAGAGGGTGAAAGGGGTTCAGAGCAATGTGAATAAGTATTGCTTCTGATACCAGAATGGATCACTAGGCAGGTGGCTCGTGATTTACATACATCGCCAAGCGCGAGGAACAATTTTGGAAAACTGTGATGTATAGGAGAGTCAGGTTTCGATCCTGTGGAACTATGGGTTATGGGCCCACCATGTGGGTTAAAAGCGGGAAGGGTGCTAACAAATGCACGGTCATGATAGAAAGGCCGGTCAGAGGACAACCTGTCAGTTATGTTGTCAACAACGTTGGTACCAAGGACGTAGAACAAAGCGAACCATTTTCCTGCACGTTGAGATGAGGCGGACCAATAGGCAAAGTTCTCGTCCATCCGTGGCTACCGGAATGTCATCAACAATAGTAACAAGGTCTTACTGATAGAGTTTGTACACCGAGGTATTTACATAAGCAGGGAATTATCACTGCTCGGATATGTTAGGTTACAAGAAAGGTTAAACAACGCAATGGAGACTTGAATCAGTTATTGGTGTTCTCGAGTGCCTAACAACTCAGAACCTGTGGAAAATTCGAATCGGCGAGAATAATAGTTGATGAAAAACTCATAAGAAGTTATGTAGTTCTGTGATATTCTCGGGATACGAGAGGGTAACACTCGAAGCTTGAGCAAAGTAAAGGCTTGACAAGTGAAATGATCTGAACAAGACAAGGACTTGAACTCGTCCGAGAAAAGCAATTGAAGGATAACAGTCATGGTCGGAACCATGGTTGCCAAGGACCAAGCATAGATACATTATGAACTCATCACCAGGGGATCATTATTACAAGAAGTTCCATGGTAAGTTCCACACCGGGTCCATGGGCATGAACACAAAGGTTCAAGGTCGACTCCCACTTCATCAATGCATACCCTTCCATTTACTTCTCGTCTTCGACGAAGTTGTAGGGTCAAACTTCACGAGTAAATAACTCAAGCTCGGAGTAGAGCATGTTTGAGGAAGCAAAAGATACAATTTACCAAAGGCATTATGTACCCGAGGAAAAGCTCACAAGGTTACTGTATATGAAGGACGCTATCGGATAGAACCCCACAAAGGATCTAGTGGTTCTCAAGGGATCTGATCGGAGCATTAGTACTCAACTAGAAGTAGAAAGAATGCAAGGATATGAGATTATAGAAGCAACTGACTAATTCAAAGTTCAAATGCAAAGGAATTACGATTTCCAAAATCAAAGGATCAGAAGCAAACAATCTAACCAAGGATGGATAAGTTGAATAGACTTAGGGTGCAGTCGATGGCAATCTGATTGGCTGAGAACTAGCTCATGTTCAGGAAGACGTCTGAGCCGGAAAGATAATCTATAAGGATCAACTGATGATTGTGACTCAAACATATCAAATCGACAGACTCAAAATGATAATAACAAAGGACCTCAATGGATACTGCTAAGCATATGGAATTAACCAGAGTGTAGGCAGGTAAGACCTTCTAGAGCAATTGGCCACAGAGGTCATCGAAAGCTCGGATTGTATTACAAAGTATCTTATGAAGCATAAGAATAACTAGGGATGAGTGGATACTCGATAAGAGCGAGTAATTATCCGTAGGTTTATTCATGCGGCAAGGACTGAGGGAGTCCAGGATTAGGGGGTATCCGAACTGCCAGACTATATACTTTGTCCGGACTATTGAAGCATGAAGATGCAAGACTCCATTCCGTGTCCGGATGGGACTCTCCTTTGCGTGGAAGACAAGCTTGGCGATCTGGATATTGTACTTCCTTCCTTGTAACCGACTCCATGTAAACCCTAGCCCTCTTCGGTGTCTATATAAACCGGAGGGGTTGGTCCTTAGAAGGCCGATCACAATTACAATCATAATCATCATAAGCTAGCTTCTAGGGTTTAGCCTCTATGATCTCGTGGTAGATCTACTCTTGTACTACTCATATCATCAATATTAATCAAGCAGGGTTTTACCTCCATCGAGAGGTCCCGAACCTGGGTAAACATTGTGTCCCTTGCTTCCTGTTACCATCAGCCTAAGGCGCACAGATCGGGACCCCCTACCCGAGATCCGCCGGTTTTGACACCGACAAGGACTACAGGGCAGTAAGCATAAAGGATTCTCGGAACATCAAAGAGCATTTCAGGACATCTTGTAATAAAAAGAGCAACTGGGGATGAAAGTATGAATGCAACATAGGTAGTTACACATAAGGATTTATCGATGGTAGGGATCACAATGGCGAAGGGTACAAGGGACTCGGTAAAACATCGGAGAGTATCTTCAGAATCTTCTAGTGCACCAAGCAATCATCTGGAGTGAGGGGCCATCTGGGAGGAAGTAGTTACGAGAATCTAACGTTAGAGTTAGCAAAAACATTTTACCCGAATAGAAGAGAGGTTAGAGTCCCGGAATAAAGGTTGAGGAGTAAAAGATCCTAATATCACCCAATTGGTGACGTGGGCCCGCAAGCCACACAGCGATGTTAGTAAAATAGTTTTTCAAAGACTAGAGTCAACTTCGGCCAAGGAGTACGAAAGGGGGATCCTACAGGAAGTCGGATCTGATACCAACTTGTGACGCCCCCGATTCAATCATACACTAATCATACACGCAAATGTGTACGATCAAGATCAGGGGCTCATGAGAAGATATCACAACACAACTCTAGACACAAATCAAAATAAAACAAGCTTTATATTACAAGCCAGGGGCCTTAAGGGCTCGAATACATGTTCGATACACAAGAGTCAGCGCAAGCGACAATATCTGAGCACAGACATAAGTTAAACAAGTTTTGCTTTAAGAAGGCTAGTACAAAAGCAAGACGATCGAAGAGGCAAGGCCTCCTGCCTGGGACCTCCTAACTACTCCTGGTCGTCGGTGGTGTCCACATAGCAGTATCTGTCGGCGGTGGCATCTGGCTCCAGGGATCCACCATCTGGTTGCATCAACCGGAAAGAAGAAAGAAGGGGGGAAAGGGGAAGCAAAGTAACCGTGAGTACTCATCCAAAGTACTCGCAAGCATCAGATCTATACTAAGTATGCATTGGTATCAAATGGAAGGTTTGTATCTGTGGACTGAACTACAGAATGCCAGAAATAGAGGGGGAAGGCCTAGCCTATCAAAGACTAGCATCTTCAAGCAGCTCCAAGCATCTTGTAGCATGTAGAAGAGTAAAGAATAGCATCTTATATTTAACAAACATGTTGTAGTATCAACCCCCAGAGATCCTTCCTCGACTCCCTACGAGAAAGCAATCTCGGAGCCACATATCCATCACATATATCAAGTATCCATTTCTAGTTTTATAGGATCTGGCTACAAGTCTTAACGTCCATTACCGTGGACACGGTATTAGAATATATTTTTTCCTTGCAAGGGTGCACCACGTTACCCAACATGCTCGATCACTCTAGCCGGACACACCTTTCTAGGGTCAATACCCGGCCTCGGAAGATCAACACATCACAACCCTACCTAGGCTCAGCAGAGAGGTCCCCACCGGTCTACATCCTAAGCACTCCGGGGTCTGGGCCCATCGCCCATTGCACTCCAGATCATTGCGCGCAGGGCGATCCAGGCCACCTCCACTGGGGCGCCGACCAGGCCATGTCGCAATGCTGAACTGGATGTCTGACAAAGCTTCGGCTAATACCACGACGCCGATGCCCATAACTATTCTCGCATTGTGGTTAGTGCGTAAAGGCCAGAGGCCAACTCAGAACAAATACCCAAACCTGTTAGTGCATTGGGGGCTCGCAGAAACGAGCGGAGACTCACGATAAGGTGACCCCATCACCCCGTCTCATGGACTTACGGCAAGGGCCCAGACTGCCCGGCCGTGCCATGTGGAAAACTCGCGGGTGCTCTACGGTCCCGCCCGACGTTCACATCAACTCGCGGGTACCCCTCAGGGCCGACCCGACTTCATCATTGTTCTTAAGTAAGTCAAGGTAACCATGTGTCCAAACATCAAGGGGAAAACCCGAGGATTCACCCACGGAGATTCCACTCAATGTAATCATCAAGGTGAACGTAAGAGGGACCACCCTCAAGGTTCACACTTGAGGTGTTGAACGACAGAGCCGTATCGGGAATGGTGAAAGAGGAAATCACCCTCGATAACCACGACAGAATAACTACACTATAGAATTATCATCAGGAGTGCTTTATGAGGGATCACCCTCGGCACTCGATAGTAGCTCTGCAGAGTCGAGCAACAAAAGGGGCGTGATGTGATGTGAGGTGTTGGGCTTTGGTCATCGATCATGCTGATCAAGTCGTCGATGATGAAGCAGGGGCAACAAGGACAAGTACTGGTGGTCAATGATGGATCACTAACCAACCTATACTAAGCAGTTTAGGATAAGCAGGTAAGGTACAATGAGAAGGTTACAAAAGCAGGCTATGCATCAGAATAGGAGCAAACAATAACAATAGCAAAATCTAATGCAAGCATGAGAGAATGGAATGGGCGATATCGGGATGATCAAAGGGGGGCTTGCCTGGTTGCTCAGACAAGAAGGAGGGTCGTCGATGACGTAGTCGATCACAGGGACATCAGCAGCGGTCTCGGGGTCTACTAGAGAGAAGAGGGGGGAGAAAACATTAAATACATAGCAAGCAAGAGCATAACTTGACAACAGGCAAAGCTAGACATGTTCTAACGCGGTGCTAGGTGATACTGGCAAAGGGGGAAACATCTGGGAAAGTTTTCCCGGTTCTGGACGTCTGTCAGACAGATGAACTGGAGGAGAACTTTTGCACGTTTGCTATGCTAGGTATGTGTGGCGGGCGAACAGACTGCGTATTCGGATTCGTCTCGGTGTTTTGAGCAACTTTCATGTATAAAACTTTTTCATCCGAGCTATGGATTATTTTATATTATTTTTCAAAGTTTTAAACAATTTCTAGAATTAAATAAATTAGCAGAAATGAATATGACGTCAGCATGGCATCATCAACGCATCAAAGGTCAACTGACCAGCTGACCAGTCAACAGGGCGATGGAAGTCGCGCCGGCGACCAAAATGCACGACGGCACGCACGGGAGGCCGCCGTATTTTCGCTACGGTGGCTCAAATCGGACTTGGCTAGGCTCATTAGGCTGCGGTCAATCTCGCGCATCCAATGGCGGTGGTCGCTGGGGCTGGAGTTGACTGGAGCAGGGTGCAGCGTCGACGACAACGGCGGCCGGAACTCGGCTCGATGCGGGTCAGCAACAGCAGCTCGTTTGCGGACAAACTAAACGGCTAAGGGACCTCTACATGTGCGTGTGACGGCAATGGACTACTTCGCGTGGCCATTTGGTCACCGGGAGGTGGCCGGTGACAAGCGTCCGCGGTGGAGGGCTCGGCCGCAGCGGGGATGGCGGCCACGAGGTACGATCGTTGACGAGAAGGGCGGGGGAAAGAAGGCGGAGGCTCATCGTGACCTGCAGGTGAGCAAAGCGGGCTTGGGGGAGAGCTCGCCGGAGCGAATCGTCGACGGAGTCTGATGTCTACTAAACAACCTTCTTCTTGTAGACGTTGTTGGGCCTGCAAGTGCACAGGTTTGTAGGAAAGTACCAAATTTCCCTCAAGTGGATGACCTAAGGTTTATCAATCCATGGGAGGCGTAGGTTGAAGATGGTCTCTCTCAAATAACCCTGCAACCAAATAACAAAGGGTCTCTTGTGTCCCCAACACACCCAATACAATGGTAAATTGTATAGGTGCACTAGTTCGGCGAAGAGATGGTGATACAAGTGCAAAATCGATAGTAGATATAGGTTTTTGTAAACTGAAAATATAAAAACAGCAAGGTAACAAGTGGTAAAAGTGAGCGTAAACGGTATCGCAATGATAGGAAACAAGGCCTAGGGTTCATACTTTCACTAGTGCAGGTTCTCTCAACAATAATAACATAGATAGATCATATAACAAGCCCTCAACATGCAACAAAGAGTCACTCCGAAGCCACTAATAGCGGAGAACAAACGTAGAGATTATGGTAGGGTATGAAACCACCTCAAAGTTATTCTTTCGGATCAATCTATAAAAGAGTTCGTACTAGAATAACACCTTAAGACACAAATCAACCAAAACCCTAGTGTCACCTAGATACTCCATTGTCACCTCAAGTATCCGTGGGCATGATTATATGATATGCATCACACAATCTAAGATTCATCCAACCAACACAAAGTACTTCAAAGAGTGCCCCAAAGTTTCTATCGGAGAGTCAAGAACGTGTGCCAACCCCTATGCATAGGTTCAGGGGCGGAACCCGCAAGTTGGTCACCAAAACATACATCAAGTGGCACATGATATCCCATTGTCACCACAGATAAACACGGCAAGACATACATCAAGTGTTCTCATAAAAAACTCAATCCGATAAGATAACTTCAAAGGGGAAACTTAATTGATCACAACAGAGTAGAGAGGGAGAAATATCATAAGATCTAACTGCAATAGCAAAGCTCGGGATACATCAAGATCGTGCCATAGAGGGAACACGAGAGAGAACACGAGAGAGAGAGAGAGAGAGAGAGAGAGAGAGAGATCAAACACATAGCTACTGGTACATACCCTCAGCCCTGAGGGTGAACTACTCCCTCCTCAGCATGGATAGCGCCGGGATGATGAAGATGGCCACCGGTGAAGGATCCCCCCTCCGGCAGTGTGCCTGGAAGGGCTCCCAAGAGGTTTTTGGTGGCTACAGAGGCTTGCGGCGGCGGAACTCCTGATCTATCTTCTGTTCTGGAAGTTTTAGGGTACATAGGTATATATGGGTGAAAGAAGTACGTCACTGGACCGAAGGGGGCCACGAGGCAGGGGGCGCGCCCTAGGGGGGTGGGCGCCCCCCCACCCTCGTGGGCACCTCCCTTCTTCCCTGACGTGCACTCCAAGTCCATCGGGTGGCTTTCCTTCCAAAAATAACTTCTCCAGTTGATTTCGTTCCATTTTTACTCCGTCTGATATTCCTTTTCCTCGGAACACTGAAATAGGCATAAAACAACAAATCTGGGCTGGGCCTCCGGTTAATAGGTTAGTCCCAAAAATAATATAAAAGTGGATAATAAAGCCCAATATTGCCTAAAACAATAGATAAAGTAGCATGGAGCAATCAAAAATTATAGATACGTTGGAGACATATCAAGCATCCCCAAGCTTAATTCCTGCTCGTCCTCGAGTAGGTAAATGATAAAAAAAAGAATTTTTGATGCGGAGTGATACTTTGGCATAATTTCAATGTAAATCTTCTTAATTGTGATATGAATATTCAGATCCTAAAGATTGAAGACAAAAGTTCATATTGACATAAAAATAGTAATACTTCAAGCATACTAACTAAGCAATCATGTCTTCTCAAAATAACATGGCAAAAGAAAGTTATCCCTACAAAATCATATAGTCTGGCTATGCTCCATCTTCCCCACACAAAATATTTAAATCATGCACAACCCCGATGACAAGCCAAGCAATTGTTTCATACTTATGACATTCTTAAAACTTTTTCAATCTTCATGCAATACATGAGCGTGAGCCATGGATATAGCACTATATGTGGAATAGAATGGTGGTTGTGGAGAAGACAAAAAGAGGGAAGATAGTCTCACATCAACTAGGCGTATCAACGGGCTATGGAGATGCCCATCAATAGATATCAATGTGAGTGAGTAGGGATTGCCATGCAACGGATGCACTAGAGCTATAAGTATATGAAAGCTCTACAAAAGAAACTAAGTGGGTGTGCATCCAAATTGCTTGGTCACGAAGACCTAGGGCATTTTGAGGAAGCCCATCATTGGAATATACAAGCCAATTTCTATAATGAAAAATTCCCACTAGTATATGAAAGTGAAAAAATGAGAGACTCTCTATCATGAAGATCTTGGTGCTACTTTGAAGCACAAGTGTGGTAAAAGGATAGTAGCATTGTCCCTTCTCTCTTTTTCTCTCATTATTATTATTATTTATTTGGGCCTTTCTCTCTTTTTTGGCCTCTTTTTTTTCGTCTGGAGTCTCATCCCGACTTGTGGGGGAATCATAGTCTCCATCATCCTTTCCTCACTTGGGACAATGCTCTAATAATGATGATCATCACACTTTTATTTTTCTTACAACTCAACAATTACAACTCGATACTTAGAACAAAGTATGACTCTATATGAATGCCTCCGGCGGTTTAGCGGGATATGCAATGAATCAAGAGTGACATGTATGAAAGAATTATGAATGGTGGCTTTGCCACAAATACGATGTCAACTACATGATCATGCTAAGCAATATGACAACGATGGAGCGTGTCATAATAAAAGGAATGGTGGAAAGTTGCATGACAATATATCTCAGAATGGCTATGGAAATGCCATGATAGGTAGGTATTTTGGCTGTTTTGAGGAAGATATATGGTGGGTGTATGATACCGGCGACAAGTGCGCGGTATTAGAGAGGCTAGCAATGGTGAAAGGAAGAAGAGTGCGTATAATCCATGGACTCAACATTAGTCATAAAGAACTCATATACTTATTGCAAAAATCTACAAGTTATCAAAGCAAAGTATTACGTGCATGCTCCTAGGGGGATAGATTGGTAGGAAAAGACCATCGCTCGTCCCTGACCGCCACTCATAAGGAAGACAATCAATAAATAAATCATGCTCCGAGTTCATCACATAACGGTTCACCATACGTGCCTGCTACGGGAATCACAAACTTCAACACAAATATTCTTTAAATTCACAACTACTCAACTAGCATGACTCTAATATCACCATCTCCATATCTCAAAACAATTATCAAGCATCAAACTTTTCTTAGTATTCAACACACTCATAAGAATTCTTACAAATCTTTTATGCTTAGCATATTAGGATTTTAAGCAAATTACCATGCTATTTAAGACTCTCAAAATAATATAAGTGAAGCATGAGAGTTCATCTATTTCTTAAAAATAAAACTACCGCCATGCTCTAAAAGATATAAGTGATGCACTAGAGCAAATGACAAACTACTCCGAAAGATATAAGTGAAGATCAACGAGTAGTCGAATAATTATACAACTATGTGAAGACTCTCCCATTTAATAATTTCAGATCTTGATACTTTATTCAAACAGCAAACAAAGCTAAAGAAAACTACTCCCTCCGTTCCATATTACTCGTCGCTGATTTAGTACAACTTTGTACTAAATCAGCGACGAGTAATATGGTACGGAGGGAGTACAATTCAAGGATAGCACAACTCATGTGAAGAAACAAAAACTTAGGCTCAACAAATACTAACTGATACTTGTTGAAGAAGAAAGGTGGGATGCCAACCGGGGCATCCCCAAGCTTAGATGCTTGAGACATCTTGAAATATTATCTTGGGGTGCCTTGGGGATCCCCAAGCTTGAGCTTTTGTGTCTCCTTAATTCCTCTCATATCATGGTTTCTCTTTTTATCAAAAGCTTCATTCACAACAAACTCAACAAGAACTCGTGAGATAGGTTAGTATAAACCAATGCAAAACCTTATCATTTTCTAATGTAAAAAATCACTAAAATTATTATTCAACATTTAATAATAAATGCCTCTGCATATTTAATACTCGTATCCTCAAATAGAATCATTAAACAAGCAAACATATGCAAACAATGCAAACATAACAGCAATCTGCCAAAACAGTACAGTCTATAAAGAATGCAAGATTCATCAAACTTCCCTAACTCCAAAAATTATGAACTAAAATTCCCACTGTAATAAATTTATCATATATCAATATGCAAAAATATTCAACATTATACCACTCTCTGACTTTTCAACGGAATATTTTCAACAGCGGTAAACTTTCTGTTTTCAAACAGCAACATGTATACTAGCAAAATAAGCATGGCAAAGGCTATCCTTGACTTCTTTATTGAAACTAAAGTTGCAAAACATTATTCTAACTAACATAAAGCAAAAACTAACAAAATAAAATGACACTCCAAGCAAAACACATATCATGTGGTGAATAAAAATATAGCTCCAAGTAAATTACCGATGGAAGTAGACGAAAGAGGGGATGCCTTCCGGGGCATCCCCAAGCTTAGGCTCTTGGTTATACTTGAATATTACCTTGGGGTGCCTTGGGCATCCCCAATATTAGGCTCTTACCACTCCTTATTCCATAGTCCATCGAATCTTTACCCAAAACTTGAAAACTTCACAACACAAAACTTAACATAAAACTCGTAAGCTCTGTTAGTATAAGAAAACAAAACCACGACATAAGGTACTGTAATGAACTCATTCTTTATTTAAATTGGTGTTAAACCTAATTTACTTCAACTTATCTATGGTTCATACCCTCCGATACTACTCATAGATTCATCAAAATAAGCAAACAACACATAGAAAACAGAATCTGTCAAAAACAGAACAGTCTATAGTAATCTGTATCAAACGTATACTTCTGGAACTCCAAACATTCTACCCAATTAGGAAGTCCTAAGAAATTTCTGTACAAATCCAGATCAAAAAGAATCTTATCAAGAGCACGTTTCTATGAATTAACAAAACTAAATTACTGGGTGCAAAAGTTTCTGATTTTCAGCAGGATCAACACAACTATCACCGTAAGCTATCCTAAAGGTCTCACTTGGCACTTTATTG
Source organism: Triticum aestivum (assembly GCF_018294505.1). Classification (NCBI taxonomy): domain Eukaryota; kingdom Viridiplantae; phylum Streptophyta; class Magnoliopsida; order Poales; family Poaceae; genus Triticum; species Triticum aestivum. The sequence goes on along the minus strand of NC_057804.1, from coordinate 159,989,815 downwards.
AAACAAAAGCTATAAAACATGATTAATACAGTAGAATAATCATGTGGACACACAAAAACAGTAAGGATAAATATTGGGTTGTCTCCGAACAAGCGCTTTTCTTTAATGCCTTTCTAGCTAGGCATGATGATGACAATGATGCTCACATAAAAGATAAGATTTGAAACATAACGGGAGCATCATGAAGCATATGACTAGCAATTTTAAGTCTAACCCACTTCCTATGCATAGGGATTTTGTGAGCAAACAACTTATGGGAATGATAATCAACTAGCATAGGAAGGTAAAACAAGCATAACTTCAAAACTTGAAGCACATAGAGAGGAAACTTGATATTATTGCAATTCCTATAAGCATATGTTCCTCCCTCATAATAATTTCAGTAGCATCATGAATGAATTCAACAATATAACCAGCACCTAAAGCATTATTTTCATGACCTACAATCATAGAAAATTTTCTACGCTCCACATAAGCAAAATTCTTCTCATCAATAGTAGTGGGAGCAAACTCAACAAAATAATTATCATGTGAATCATAATCCAATTGAAAACTAAAATCATGATGACAAGTTTCATGGATATCATTATTCCTAATAGCATACAAGTCATCACAATAATCATCATAGATAACAACTTTGTTCTCATAATCAATTGGAACCTCTTCCGAAATAGTGGAATCATCACTAAATAAAGTTGACACTCTTCCAAATCCACTTTCATATTCATCACAATAAAATTCAACATCCTCAAAAATAGTGGGGTCACTAGTTTCTAAAGTTGACACTCTTCCAAACCCACTTTCATCAATATAATCATCATAGGTAGGAGGCATGCTATCATCATAACAACTTTGCATATCAAAACTTGGGGTGCTAAAAATATCATCTTCATTAAACATAGCATCCCCAATCTTGGGACAAACATTAATTCCAGCAAATATATTCTCAAATATTTCATCCTCATCAAACATAGCTTCCCCAAGCTTGGGCCCTTTCATATCATAAGCATAATCACTCTCATCATTAAAAATATGGATAGCACCAATAGTATAGCAATTATCATCATCACAAGTAGTAGTAGGAGCAACATCATTTGGGAGGGATACCTTTTTACCTTTGTTTCTCCTTCTTTTCTTTTTCTTCTTCACATTATGTGTAGGTTCAACCTTCCTCTTTGAGCTCCTTATTGATGAGATTAGTTGAATAGAAAGCTCCTCCTCGTTACCTGATTCATCGTAAGAAATAATAGGAGGAGATTGGGAAGCCTCTTCCCTTCCATTAGTATTCTCATCATCTTCCATTTGCTTTCTTTTCTTTATGTAATTGGCAATATAAGGATTTTCAATGCAATTCACCGCACAATACATATAAATTTTCTCTAGATCAAAATGAAGAACTTTATCAAGGGAAAATTTTGGAATATCCTTAGTTATACGTATCATTTCTTCATAACCCAAAAGAAGGCTAAGCTCTTTATGATGCTCAAGGATAATCAAATTATCACAATATTTGGACACGACTGGATCATGAAACAAATAGCATTGGAGCTTTAAATGACCATGTTCATTGCAAAGTTCACAAGGAGCGCGAAGAATATTGAATCTTTCAGCACATTCATCTAGCTCTTCTTGCAACAATTTGGTTTCTAAGTACTTAAGCCTCTTGCAATAAATATCTTCTCTATTTGGTGTGTTCATGCAAACATGCACTCCACAAAAGTTGACATGCTCATAAGAGATATTTTCATCATAACTAGTGCAATCATCATTAGCATCATGGATATTCAAAGAATTCATACCAACAACATTGCAATCATGCTCATCATTCAAAGATTTAGTGCCAAACAATTTAGTGACTTCTTCTTCTAGCACTTGAGCACAATTATCCTTTCCATCATACTCACGAAAGATATTAAAAAGGTGAAGCGTATGAGACAAACTTAACTCCATTTTTTTTATAATTTTCTTTTATAGACTAACTAGTGCTAAAACAAGAAAAAAAATATTCTATTGCAAGATCTAAAGATATACCTTCACTTACCTAGCCTCCTCGGCAACGGCGCCAGAAAAGAGCTTCATGTCTACTACACAACCTTCTTCTTGTAGACGTTGATGGTCCTGCAAGTGCACAGGTTTGTAGGACAGTAACAAATTTCCCTCAAGTGGATGACCTAAGGTTTATCAATCCGTGGGAGGCGTAGGATGAAGATTGTCTCTCTCAGACAACCCTACAACAAAATAACAAAGAGTCTCTTGTGTTCCCAACACACCCAATACAATGGTAAATTGTATATGTGCACTAGTTCGGCGAAGAGATGGTGATACAAGTGCAAAATAGATAGTAGATATAGGTTTTTGTAAACTGAAAATATAAAAACAGCAAGGTAACAAGTGGTAAAAGTGAGCGTAAACGGTATTGCAATGATATGAAACTAGGCCTAGGGTTCATACTTTCACTAGTGCAAGTTCTCTCAACAATAATAACATAGATAGATCATATAACAAGCCCTCAACATGCAACAAAGAGTCACTCCGAAGCCACTAATAGCGGAGAACAAACGTAGAGATTATGGTAGGGTACGAAACCACCTCAAAGTTATTCTTTCAGATCAATCTATAAAAGAGTTCTTACTAGAATAACACCTTAAGACACAAATCAACCAAAACCCTAATGTCACCTAGATACTCCATTGTCACCTCAAGTATCCGTGGGCATGATTATACGATATGCATCACACAATCTCACATTCATCCAACCAACACAAAGTACTTCAAAGAGTGCCCCAAAGTTTCTATCGAAGAGTCAAGAACGTGTGCCAACCCCTATGCGTAGGTTCATGGGTGGAACCCGCAAGTTGGTCACCAGAACATACATCAAGTGGCACATGATCCCATTGTCACCACAGATAAACACGACAAGACATACATCAAGTGTTCTCATAAAAGACTCAATCTGATAAGATAACTTCAAAGGGGAAACTCAATTCATCACAAGAGTGTAGAGGGGGAGAAACATCATAAAATCCAACTACAATAGCAAAGCTTGGGATACATCAAGATCGTGGCATAGAGGGAACACGAGAGAGAACACTAGAGAGAGAGAGAGAGATCAAACACATAGCTACTGGTACATACCCTCAGCCTCGAGGGTGAACTACTCCCTCCTCGTCATGGATAGCGCCGGGATGATGAAGATGGCCACCGGTGAAGGATCCCCCCTCCGGCAGGGTGCCGGGAAGGGCTCCCGAGAGGTTTTTGGTGGCTACAGAGGCTTGCGGCGGTGGAACTCCTGATCTATCTTCTGTTATGGAAGTTTTAGGGTACGTAGGTATATATGGGTGAAAGAAGTACGTCGGTGGTCCGAAGGGGGGGCCACGAGGCAGGGGGTGTGCCCCAGGGGGGTGGGCGTGCCCCCCACCCTCATGGGCACCTCCCTTCTTCCCTGACGTGCACTCCAAGTCCATCGGGTGGCTTTCCTTCCAAAAATAACTTCTCCAGTTGATTTCGTTCCGTTTTAACTCCATCTGATATTCCTTTTCCTCGAAACACTGAAATAGGCATAAAACAGCAAATCTGGGCTGGGCCTCCGGTTAATAGGTTAGTCCCAAAAATAATATAAAAGTGGATAATAAAGCCCAATATTGCCTAAAACAGTAGATAAAGTAGCATGGAGCAATCAAAAATTATAGATACGTTGGAGACGTATCAGAGTCCGACGGCCGAGGAGGAAGAAGACGGCAAGGATCCGACGCAGCAGTGCCTCCCAGCTCGAGATGGCCGCCGTAGTCGACGTAGAGGAGGCCGACAGAGTGGATGGCACGGCGGCGCGGCACGAGGAGGACAATGGCCGTGGCAGCAAGGAAGGCGTGGCGACCGTGGCCTTTGGCCCTTCCTCCAGATTGGCAGAGGGGGAGAGGTGGACCTGGGCAAGAGGGGCGAAGTGGGTGGGACGAGATGAGGGGAGCCCGAGGCGTCACCCTTATCCCCTCGGGGCGGCGTCGGCGAGGCTGGTCCGGCGTGGACGAACCCCTGTAGCGGCTCGGGTCGGGGGAACAGAGAGGAGGGAGGCAACCGGAGGAGATGGGCTGGACCAGTTGGGCATGCTGGGTTGCGCCATGATACGTCTCCAACGTATCTATAATTTTTGATTCTTCCATGCTATTATATTACCCCTTTTGGATGTTTATGGGCTTTATTTTACACATTTATATCATTTTTGGGACTAACCTACTAACCGGAGGCCCAGCCCGTATTGCTGTTTTTTTGCCTATTTCAGTATTTCGAAGAAAAGGAATATCAAACGGAGTCCAAATGGAATGAAACCTTTGGGAGCGTGATTTTTGGAACGAACATGATCCAGAGGACTTGGAGTGCAAGTCAAGAAGCAGCCAAGGCGGCCACGAGAGGGTAGGGGGCCCCCCCCTACAGGGTGCGCCCCCCTGTCTCGTGGGCCCCTCGGGCGGCCACCGACGTACTTCTTCCTCCTATATAAGCCTACGTACCCCAAAAACATCCAGGGAGCCAACAAAACACAATTTCCAGCGCCGTAACCTTCTGTATCCACGAGATCCCATCTTGGAGCCTTCGTCGGCGCTCTGTCGGAGGGGGAATCGACCATGGAGGGCTTCTACATCAACACCATAGCCCCTCTGATGAGTTGTGAGTAGTTTACAACAGACCTTCGGGTCCATAGTTATTAGCTAGATGGCTTCTTCTCTCTTTTTGGATCTCAATACAATGTTCTCCCCCTCTCTTGTGGAGATCTATTTGATGTAAACTCTTTTTGTGGTGTGTTTGTCGAGATCCGATGAATTGTGGGTTCATGATCAAGTTTATCTATGAGAAATATTTGAATCTCCTCTGAATTCTTTTATGTATGATTGAGTTATCTTTGCAAGTCTCTTCGAATTATCAGTTTGGTTTGGCCTACTAGATTGATCTTTCTTGCCATGGGAGAAGTGCTTAGATTAGGGTTCAATCTTGCGGTGTCCTTACCCAGTGACAATAGGGGTTGCAAGGCACGTATTGCATTGTTGCCATCGAGGATAAAAAGATCGGGTTTATATCATATTGCATGAGTTTATCCCTCTAGATCATGTCATCTTGCTTAATGCGTTACTTTGTTCTCATGAACTTAATACTCTAGATGCAGGCAAGAGTCGGTCGATGTGTGGAGTAATAGTAGTAGATGCAGGCAGGAGTCGGTCTACTTGTTGCGGACGTGATGCCGATATAAATGATCATGCCTAGATAATCTCATAATTATTCGCTTTTCTATCAATTGCTCGACAGTAATTTGTTCACCCACCGTAATACTTATGCTATCTTGAGAGAAGCCACTAGTGCAACCTATGGCCCCGGGGTCTATCTCTTATCATATTTGCTTCCAATCTACTTTTATTTGCATCTTTACTTTTGGCATCTATATTATGAAATACCAAAAATATATTTATCTTATCATACTATCTCTATCTTATCATACGGCCCTGAAGGGATTGACAACCCATTTATTGCGTTGGTTGCAAGTTCTTAGTTTGTTTGTGTAGGTGCGTCAGACTTTTGAGGAGTCTCCTACTAGATTGGTACCTTGGTTTTCAAAAACTGAGGGAAATACTTACGCTACTATTGCTGCATCACCCTTTCCTCTTCAAGGAAAACCAACGCAAGCTCAAGACGTAGCAAGAAGGATTTCTGGCGCCGTTGTCGGGGAGGTCTTCACTCAAGTCAAGACATACCAAGTACCCATCACAAACCCATCTCCTTCGCATTTACATTATTTGCCATTTTCCTCTCGTTTTCCTCTCCCCCACTTCACCCTTGTCGTTTTATTCGCCCTCTCTTTCCCAATCTCCTCCTCTCTCTTTCGCTTGCCTTTTTCTATTTGCTTGTGTGTTGGATTACTTGTTGCCATGGCGCAAGAAAATACCAAATTGTGTGAATTTTCGAATACCAATAATAATGATTTCCTTAGTACTCCTATTGCTCCTCTTAATGATGTTGAGTCTTGTGAAATTAATACTTCTTTGTTGAATCTTGTTATGAAAGATCAATTCGCCGGCCTTCCTAGTGAAGATGTCGCTACTCATCTAAACAACTTTGTTGATTTGTGTGATATGCAAAAGAAGAAAGATACGGATAACAATATTGTTAAATTGAAGTTATTTCCGTTTTCACTTAGAGATCGTGCAAAAGTTTGGTTTTCGTCTTTGCTTAAAAATAGTATTGATTCTTGGAACAAGTGCAAAGATGTTTTTATCTCTATGTATTTTCCTCCCGCTAAGATTATCACTCTTAGGAACGACATTATGAATTTTAAACAACTTGATCATGAGCATCTTGCACAATCTTGGGAAAGAATGAAATTGATGATTCACAATTGCCCTACCCATGGTTTGAATTTTGTATGCCAGTTTGAACTTTGCTTCTAGAAATCTTTTAGATTCGGCCACGGGAGGCATGTTTATGGAAATCACGTTAGGAGATGCCACAAAACTTCTTGATAATATTATGGCTAATTATTCTCAATGGCTCACTGAAAGATCTTCTAGTAAAAAAGTGCATGCTATAGAAGAAATCAATGTTTTGAGTGGAAAGATGGATGAACTTATGAAATTGTTTGCTACTAAGAATACTCCTCTTGATCCCAATGATATGCCTTTGTCTACTTTGATTGAGAATAATAATGAATCTATGGATGTGAATTTTGTTGGTAGGAATAGTTTTGGAAACAATGCTTATAGGGTAAACTTTAATGCTAGACCCTTCCCTAGTAATTCCTCTAATAATTATGGAAATTCCTACAATAATTCTTATGGTAATTTTAATAAGATGCCCTCTAATTTTGAGAATAGTGCGAAAGAATTTATGATCTCTCAAAAGAATTTTAATGCTTTGCTTGAAGAAAAATTTCTCAAAGTTGATGATTTGGCTGGGAACGTTGATAGACTTTCGCTTGATGTTGATTCTCTTAAATTTAGATCTTCTTCTCCTAAGCATGATATCAATGAGTCTCTCAAAGCAATGAGAATTTCCATTGATGAGTGCAAGGAAAGAACCGCTAGATTGCGTGCTAAGAAAGATTGCTTTATAAAAGCGTGTTCTTCTAGTTTCCATGAAAATAATGATGAAGATCTTAAAGTAATTGATGCATCTCCTGTTAGATCTTTGTTTTGCAATATGAATCTTGATAATTATGGGATTGAAGATGAGTCAACTTTACCTAGAAGGCGTCCCAAGAATTCGGAGTTTTTAGATCTTGATTCTAAATTTGGTAAAAGTGGGATTGGAGAGGTCATGACTTTAAATAGTATTGAACCCACTATCTCGGATTTCAACGAATTTGATTATGATAATTGTTCTTTAGAAGGTTGTATTTCCTTGTTGCTATCAGTTGTTAATTCTCCTCATGCTTATAGTCAAAATAAAGCTTTTACCAAACATATCGTTGATGCCTTGATGCAATCTTATGATGAAAAACTTAATTTGGAAGTTCTATACCTAGAAAACTTAATGATGAGTGGGAACTTACTATATAGATTAGAATTAAAGATCATGAGTGTTTTGCTTTGTGTGATTTGGGTGTTAGTGTTTCCACGATTCCGAAAACTTTATGTGATATTCTAGGTTTCCATGATCTTGATGATTGCTCTTTAAATTTGCACCTTACGGATTCCACCATTAAAAAGCCAATGGGAAGGATCAATGATGTTCTCATTGTTGCAAATAGAAATTTGGTGCCCGTAGATTTTATCGTTCTTGATATAGATTGCAATCTTTCTTGCCCTATTATTCTTGGTAGACCTTTCCTTAGAACGATTGGTGCGATTATTAATATGAAGGAAGGGAATATTAGATTCCAATTTCCATTAAAGAAAGGCATGGAGCACTTTCCAAGAAAGAAAGTCAAATTACCTTATGAATCAATCATCCAAGCTACTTATGAATTTAGTGCCAAAGATGGCACTACTTAGATCTATCTTCGCTTTTATGCCTAGCTAGGGGCATTAAACGATAGCACTATTTGGGAGGCAACCCAATTTTCTTTGTGTTTTTTGTTTTTGTTCCTGTTTAGTAATAAATCTTGCATCGACCTTTTGTTTAGATGTGTTTTTATCTTTTAATTAGTGTTTGTGCCAAGAAGAACCTATAGGATAACCTATGATGATAGTTGATTTGATTCTGCTGAAAAATAGAAACTTTGCACGCACGAATTTAGTTTTATTAAATCACAGGGATGTGCTTTGCGTTGATTCTTTTTGCTGCTGATAAACAGACAAATTTTCCAGGAATTAATATTTTGGTAGGATCTTTAGAGTTCCAGAAGTTTGTGTTAGTTACAGATTGCTACAGATTGTTCTGTTTTTGACAGATTCTGTTTTTCTTGTGTTGTTTGCTTATTTTGATGGATCTGTGGCTAGTAAAATAGTTTATAAACCATAGAGAAGTTGGAATACAGTAGGTTGAACACCAAAATAAATAAAGAATGAGTTCATTACAATACCTTATGTGGTGGTTTTGTTTTCTTTCACTAACGGAGCTTATAAGATTTCCTGTTGAGTTTTGTGTTGTGAAGTTTTCAAGATTTTGGTAAAGCTTTTATGGACTATGGAATAAGGAGTGGCAAAAGCCTAATCTTGGGGATGCCCATGGCACCCCAAGATATTCAATGATAGCCAAAAGCCTAAGCTTGGGGATGCCTTGCCCCGGGAAGGCATCCCCTCTTTCGTCTTCGTTCATTGGTAACTTTACTTGGAGCTATATTTTTATTCGCCACATGATATGTGTTTTGCTTGGAGCGTTGTCTATTATATTAGTCTTTTCTTTTTAGTTTGCCACAATAATCCTTTCTGTACACACCTTTTGGGAGAATCCTACTTTATTAGGATTTGCTAGAATACTCTATGTGCTTCACTTATATCTTTTGAGCTTGATAGTTTTTTCTCTAGTGCTTCACTTATATTTTTTAGAGCACGGTGGTGACTTAATTTTGAAGAAATTGCTAGTCTCTCATGCTTAACTTATATCTTTTTGAGATTCTTTTAGAACAGCATGGTATTTTCTATGGTTATAAATTTGGTCCTAGAATGATGAGCATCCAAGTTGGGTATAATAAAAACTATCATAGAAAAGAATTGGATGCTATGATCAATTTGATGCTTGATAATTGTTTTGAGATATGGAGCTAGTGATATAAAAGTCATGCTAGTTGAGGTGATTATCAAAAATACTTGTGTTGAGGGTTGCGATTCCCGTAGCATGCACGTATGGTGAACCGCTTTGTGATGAAGTTGGAGCACATTTTTATTTATTGATTGTCTTCCTTATGAGTGGCGGTCGGGGACGAGCGATGGTCTTTTCCTACCAATCTATCCCCCTAGGAGCATGCGCCTAGTGCTTTTATTTTTGATGACTTCTAGATTTTTGCAACAAGTACATGAGTTCTTTTGACTAATGTTGAGTCCATGGATTATACGCACCCTATCACCCTTCCACCATTGCTAGCCTCTCTTGTGCCACGCAACTTTCACGGTACCATACACCCACTATATACCTTCCTCAAAACAGCCACCATACCTACCTATTATTGCATTTCCATAGCCATTCCGAGATATATTGCCATGCAACTTTCCATTGTTCCGTTCATATGACACGCATTACTTTTGTCATATTGCTTTTTGCATGATCATGTAGTTGACATTGTATTTGTGGCAAGGCCACCTTCATAACTTTCATACATGTCGCTCTTGATTCATGGCATATCCCGGTACACCACCGGAGGCATTCATATAGAGTCATATCTTGTTCTAGCTTTGAGTTGTAATTCTTGAGTTGTAAATCCATAAAAGTGTGATGATCTTCATTATTAGAGCATTGTCCTAGTGAGGAAAGGATGATGAAGACTATGATTCCCCCACAAGTCGGGATGAGACTTCGGACTTTACAAAAAGAAAAAGAAAAAGAAGAAAGAAAAAAAAGAAAAGGCCAAAAAAAAGAGAAACGCCAAAGAAAAAAAGAGAAAAAAAGGGATATTTAAATTAGTGCCCCTGGTTCCTTAGTTGTGCTCACTTTTCCCCACGCTCCAAACGTTTGCTCACTTTTCCCCTCTTCCTTAGCTGAAACTCTCACAAATGCTCATAGCGGGCGTTTGCCGTCTTGAACGTCCATTGACCGTTAATTGCTGACGAGTGGGGCCGAGTCTTCGTCTGACTATTGCTTGCTGACGGGTGGGACTGCAAGGAGACACGTATTGGGCAGCTTGTCTGAATCTGAAACAGATCTAGACAGGACGGACTACACCGCGCCGCCCCGCCCCCTCCGCTGGCGTCGTGCCGCGTCCACCGCAGTTGTTTCCTCCACCCTATGCCCTATTCCATTCGTCGGTGACGCCGCGTCTCCGCCAGATATAGCCCACCTCCCCATCTGGGATTACATAGCGATGTTGAGTGAGGACGGCCGGAATGCAGTGGACCGTGGAGAGGATTGGGTCAAATCCACGACAGATAATTCATGGATTAAACCTGGGTAAGCATTGTTTCCTCCCGAATTGACGTTCTAAGTCGTATTGTAGGTCGTATTTGTCTTCTGTTTGCTTGAATCATTTGAATTTGTGCTTGATTTTACCCGGCTAACTGAAGCCTTTGTTTCCTTCCCCCAACAAAATAGGATTGATCCCGCGTTGGCTTTCCGGCTGGCGATTAGAATGGAAACTAGTGTGCTGCATGGTACTAAACCGCATTTGATTTCATCATTTTTCTATCCCAAAGCGGTAGGAACCAGCATTTCTTTCAAAGATTTGCAAGCTGAGCTCCGAAACACCTATCCCTGGAGTGATGCCGATGCTGTTGAACTGAATTACTTCAGCAGTGACGAGCAAAGATTTCTCCCACTAACTTGCGACGATCATATGCCATTGCTTTTTGCTGGGATTGCTGGCTGCCGATTCGGTAAACTCCAAATCGATGTGCTTCAGCCATGCGCAGAACGGGCAAAGGGGAAGGGAGTTCAGACATCATCTGTCTGTGCTAATAGCCAGCACCCCGGCACTCCTTGTAGGTAGACACCAAGTAAAGCAAGTGGTTCATGGAGCCACAACATGCCTGCTGCCAATTCTGGTTCCGATTCAGCTGCTGCTTCTCGTGTACCTTCTGCAGTTGGTGTAGAAGAAGATGCAGAACCTGACGAGGCAGTGCCTACAAATGATGATGAAGACGAGATGATGTTTCCTGAACTGGTCGATGTAGCCAGTCAGCAAGCAGTGGATGACGAATATATGGAGGAGCCCATCAGCCAAGCTAGGTTTGATGACACTGACGATGAAGAGAAGGTTGAGAACATGGACAGCTTAATCGAGGATGAATACGATGGTGATGACATGCCAACAATTGAGTGGAACAGGGAAAAACCTGAGCTTAGTGTAGGTACCATTTTCCAATCAATGGTGGACTGTCGGAATGCAGTGACAACATGGTGCATTATATCTGAAAACACCTATAAGATTAAAAGGAGTGAGCCAGCAAGGTTCAAAGTTTTTTGTCCATATCCTAGGTATAGGTGGAAGTTGCATGCATCTCGTATGAGAAAGAGCAAATATATTTAGGTAATCCAAGTTCAGTTAGTAATTTAGTTTCAGATCGTTGAGTAAGGTTTCTTAACTGTTCTTTACCCTTTTATTTTGTTTCAGATAAAGAAAAACCCACACAAGCACACCTGTCCACCTGGAGGGGGAGGGGGGAAGGCCAAAACCAAGCTAGCAAAAACTAGGTGGGTGGCAGATGCTATATTGGATTGGCTGAGAGAAGAACCTGGACTTGGTCCAACAGCACTCCATGGGAAGCTTTTTGAGAAGTACAAGATAGAAATTCCTTACATGAGAATTTTCAATGCTAGGGAAAAGGCTCTTGACAGAATTAATGGTCAATGGAATGACAGTTTTCAGCTGCTTTACACTTTCAAAGCTGAAGTGGAGATGGCAAGTCCAGGGAGTGTTGTAGAGATTGACAAGCATACAGTTCCATTCAAAATAAAAGGGAAGTCATTTCAGAAGGAGTGCTTCAGAAGGGCTTTTGTTTGTTTCAAGGCTTGCTGGCAGGGGTTTCTAGATGGTTGCAGGCCCTATTTGGCTGTAGATGCTACACATTTGACTGGAAGATGGAGAGGACAGCTAGTAGCAGCTTCTGCAGTTGATGGACACAACTGGCTATTCCCAGTTGCATTTGGTGTGGTGGAGGCAGAGTCTGAGGAAAGTTGGGTCTGGTTTCTGCAGCAGTTGCGCAACATTATAGGCACACCCCCAGGTTTAGCTATACACACAGATGCTTGCAAGGGTTTAGAGAGTGCAGTGGAAATTGTATTCCCTGGAGTGGAGCATAGGGAATGTATGCGACACCTAGCGCATAATTTCAAAAAGAAGTTCAAAGGTAAAGTTTATGATGAGAACTTATGGCCAGCATCATACACATGCAGCAAAAGGAAGCATGAACACCATTTGAGAGTGTTGTATGCTCAAAATCCTCTTGTGAAGGAGTACATGGATGCACATCATGGCAAGGTGTGGTCAAGAAGCAAATTCAACGAAATCTGCAAAGTAGATTATGTGACCAGTAACCTTGCAGAATGCTTCAATTCAAAGTTCAAGTCAGTGAAAGGGCTCTTGTTGTGGCAAGCATTTGACAAGATGAGGCAAATGATCATGATAAAGATGGCTCTTCGCAAAAGAATTGCAGAAACACAATATGTTGGTCATCAAATGCTCCCATCACTGATTAAGGCATTGCACTTGAAGGCAAGAGGACTGAAGATGAAACATATTCGATCTAGTACATATGAGGGAGAGGTTACCTATACTGACACTAAAAATAGGGTATGGAGGTATCCTGTGAACCTAAGTACTAGAGAATGTACTTGTAGGCAATGGCAGATCCGTGGGAAGCCATGCATACATGCCCTACATCTGATGACCGTTATCGGGGGTGCAGAGGGTGAAGTTGATCAATATTGCTCTGAGTATTTCTCTGTTGCCAAATTTATGGCTGCTTATGCTGACAATGTGCCTGCACTATTGGGGAAAGATCAATGGAACATAGTAGATCCAGGGTTCAAAGTCCATGCTCCTATCATTAATAGACCACCAGGAAGACCAAGGAACCAGAGGATTAGAGCAGGTGAGGAGGGTCGTCTACCAAAGAAGCGTGCTTGCAAAAAATGTGGAGTTCTGGGGAATATTGCTAGGCTTTGACCAATGCAGTGGATGCATCATTTGGAGTGGAGGAAAGATGGACAGCAGCCAATGCTGAGGAGAATGCAGCAGCAATGGAGACTGAAGATGCAGTGGAGAATGCAGCAGCAAATGAATCATCTTGGTATGTGTTTGCACCCGTTGTAGAATGCAGCTACCCTTTTGTTTGCATTTGTTCACTTTTTTGCCTATGGCTTATAATTTTATTTACCAGCTCTAGGGAGAAAAGGCCAAGAGATGAAGAAGCAGAAGATTTTGAAACCATGGCCTTTGATGGTTTTGAATCTATAAGAGAGGAAGAGGAGGGCGTAATTATTCCAATTGTGCCTTTAAAGATTACTGAACCCATAGATGACCGTCAAATGGTCGTCAAGTGCTCGGCGAGTGCAACTACTCCATCAGCACCTCCACGAGGAAAACCCCAAGTAAAGCCCAAGGTCAAAAGGAACAAGAGTTTGAAACAAAAGAGCATCTAAACTAGGGAAACCAGGAGCAAGACGGTGAAGCCAGCTGCAAACACAAGAAGCAAGTCGAAAATTTGAATTAAGTTGTTGGGAAATGTTTGTGTTGTCAATTTGAGGGCGAGTGGATCGCTTAAAACTTGGTAGATTTGTATTAAGATGTTGGCATCTTAAAACTTGGTAGATTTGAGCTACTGTGAAAACTTATCAGTTGTAATAATGTTGCTTCTACTTTGGTTTCTTATTTGAGTCAGAATTCAAATTTCCATCAACATTTGAATTTAAATCAATATTTGAATTTGGGCCAAAATTTGGATTCGAGTCAAAGTTGAAGTTGAACATTGGAGGTTCATTGCTCTGTGCGGTGTATTTGATCGAGCATTTGAAGTCCAATATTCGTAGGTGAACAGTCCGAATGAGAAATGTGCTAGAAACGAGCTCGAAAGCTAGGGTAAACAGCCCTATTTGAAATCAAGTTTTTTTGACCTTGCCTAAATGAGGCATATATATTTTTATTAACACTTGTTCCATATATATAGGGTAAAAACGAAGTCTCACTATTTATTGATTAATATTCATATTAATACATTTTTTTTGAAAAAATATGCTTTTATTTCAAAACCGTCAAATAACACGTTTTAGATATGAAAATGAAAAAGTAAGTTCAGATCCTTCTTACTCACTCCAAAATGAAGCTATGGAGATTTTTCTGATTTTTTAATTATTTTGATTTTTTTCAAACCCTAAACCCTCTCTCCCTATTCTACGAACTCTGAAAATGTTCATAGGTGATAGCTCATTTGTGTGAAAACTTTTTTCATGAAAATGACCTACACCAAGGTTATATTTTTTTTCTCATAACCTTGTCACATATGACGGCTATGTGCCCAAGAATTACAACATTTTGATTTTTTTGGAATTTTTAAAAACATTTGAACTTGATTTCGACAGATCACTTCAAAAAATGATTTTTCAAAAAAACGCCCCTATACCGAGTTTATATTTTTTTATGTTAACTAGGTCTCATAAACGGACGAACTACGTTTGTTTTATATTTTTGCGATTTTTTCTAATTTAGTTATGGCCATTTGAAATCTGGTCAAACCCTAATAACCCCGTTGACTCGCTCATAACCCCGCAGAAATGCTCCAAACCCTAGCGTCGAACGTGCGCCGTCGGATCCTACCAAGCGCCAAACACCACCCGTCAGATGTGGGGCAGGCATGCGCGATCCGCGTGATGCATCCTGATTGGCTACTGCACTGTCCTTCTCGGGTTTTTTACGATCTGCCCCACTTTACATATGAAATTGTATTTTTCGCACATGACCACCACATGTCAGTGTTAAGAGTTGGTTCAAATATTCAAACTGCAAAATACAATGTGGCAAATCGTCAATATAGCTTCCCCTTCTCCTCTTCTCCATCTGACAGACAAAGGCATCGAGCAGATCGAGCAATTCCTCTGTTTCTTTCCCCATCTTCTCGTTCTTCTTCCTCTCGAGCAATTCCTCTGTTTCTTCCTCTCGGGCGATATGTCGACCTCCTCGTCAGCCCCCCGTTCCACGTGGCCGGTGTATGGTCCAGTGCCGATGACTCGATGCACTGACTGCCCACGGACTGCGCCACTGAAGCGGTTGACTTCGAAGGAGGAGAAGAATGGGAACTTTGGGCGCGAGTTCGTCAAATGCGAGAGCAAGCCGGAGGGGCAGGTTAGATCTGAGTTTTCCTCGCATCCTTTATCTCTAATTTCTCAAAAATCTGTCAGATTTGGATTTAGGTTACATGATTTCGTTTTCAGATCGTGAAGAAATGCCACCATTTCGAGTGGATGGATGATTACATCCAGAGGCTTCAAGGGTCGGGCTTGCTGGATTCGAGGGGGAATGCAATCCGCGAGTCCAATCTGCCCCATGACAGTGCCGCTCCGGCAGCAGCAGCGCGTCCGGAATACCGACGGAATGTCGAACTGAAGACGGAATTGAAGAAGATGAACAAGAACTTCAAGGAGCTTATTGAGTTGAAGAAGCAATCCAATCTGATAGCTTTAGGAATACTTGCTCTAGGAATTTTTTACTTGATGGCCATCTCTCGTTAGAGATGTTTGTCTACTGTTGTTGCCACTGTTTAGCAATCCAAGTCTGTTTATCTCAAATGCAACTCTGTTTAGTGCAACTGTCGATCTCTGAATGTATGCAGTTTACTGTTAAGTTTCGACACTTTCAGTTTCGGCAGAAAACAACTACCAGTTCAGTGATAGGATTATTTTGTTAGCTAATAACCTCGAGTGTTGGATCATACCCTAGCTCGTCAGATGACAGTAAGTAGTACTTGAGCAGCACAAGGGATATACATCAAGTTCATCTCTTCTCTCTCGCACTTGCCAAACTTTTGTCCTCGAGTTCGTCAGTTCTGCTAAAAAAAACCTAGTTCGCGGGCCCAAAGAGAAAGCCCAGAAACAAGCGATGTTTCTTTTTTTGTTTAGGAAGGATTGCTTTGTTCTTTTTTGTTTCTAATTGCTTTTTTCATTAATTTGATTGCCCAATCTCTTCTATCTCATTGAGGAATTTTTTTGGCTTTCCTTTATGGGTCCCTTCATTTTTTAGAATCAAAGTATTTGCAAACCGCAGTATTATTATGCCTAGCGAACCAATACTTCATGATTAGAAAAAGAGGTCTAACCCTCTTTTTTATATACTTCAAACATAGTGTAGTTAAAACTACACTTTTGACTAAAGACAAATATCTCAAAGTATTTGATACTTCAATATTTCTGAAAACCAAAGTATTCTTTGAAGGGAGCCCTTCTTTGAATACCTAAAAAATACAGAGCTCTCAAACCAAAGCCGTGTACAAATGTACAATATGTTCTTATTTTTAGAAGGCATCTATAAACACATCATTTTTAGTTTGTTTGGTTAATTTTTCCCACGCCAATTAGCTGTGTCTAAACTTGGGACAAACAAAATACAAGCATAACGAAGCATTAATATAACACACATAACTTAACTTAGATAGGGTTGTTAGGGAAACATAAGTTCTTACATAGACACCGATAGATAATCCCTAATAATTAACCTTACATACATAGGGTAGCTAGCTTGGGAAACACACACACCAAACTCACACTACATAGTAGATAGATAGGGTAGCTAGGGCAACACCGCCATGTCTTCACCGTCGTCTTCACCTTAACCGCCGGCTTCACTGTCTTCGTCGCCGCCGGCTTCAGTACTCCTCCTCCTCAAGGACGTTGTCATCGACGTAGTACGGGAGGTTGTGCATGCAGTTGCAAGCGGGGAAGACGCTCTCGAAGTCGGTGAAGATGTTATAGGTCGTGAATGCGATGAACTCGCACCCACACCAATACACCTTGCCGAGCAGGTAGTAGGCATCGAACCTGTTGGTGAAGTGGACTACGAGCCCTACCACTGGAGGGTTGGCGTGGGGACGCTGCTCCACGAGGTTGAACATGGGCGGCGAGCCCGCCGGGAGGTGGTGGAAGCCCGTACGGAGGAACCCCCGTGCAAGCTCAGTGCTTCCCCTCCAGCGGGAGAACGCCAACAGGCAGAGGGATTCCTCGACGACGACGGTGGCGGGGTACCGCCGTTCCGGCACGGTGGGTGGTGCTTGGAACGTCGGCCCGTTGTACTACATCTTGCTCGCTTCACTTAGTGGAACGGCTGTGGCTTTTGGGGGAAGAAGAGAAGTTGGAGGCGCAGATGG